>NC_079393.1:3682772-3982772 GCF_029220125.1 Pseudoliparis swirei | reverse complement strand
GCCAGAACCCTTTGGCCACGTTGACGTTCTCGCACGACAAAGACGTCCGAGTTCATATTCATTTATGTTCATATTAATATAACCGTTGTTTACATTGTGTTTCGTGCCGCTCTAATGGATAGATGGATTAGCGATAGAAAACGAGCCGTTAGTGACGCGGTCGGCAGTGCCGGGGTTACTTGTTGGTCTCCTTGAGGCTCTGGGTCTTCTGGTCCAGCTCCGCTTTGGCAGCGGCCACCTGGCTCTTCTTCGACAGCAGCTGGTCGTTCAGCTCCAGCTGTTTGTTCTGACCGTCCTCCACCGCTGACAGCAGCTTCTCCTCATCCTTGAGGGGAGGAAGGGGGGAGGGGTGGAAACATGAGGGTTGAAAAAGTCTTTATTTCACACCAGCAAACTGAAACGTCCCCAAACTCAGGAGGAATAATTCAAGCCGTCCTTCTGGACCCATTTGACCCGTCCGACGGTTGGTTGAGTCGACTACCTCCCTCTGCTCGGCCATGGTTTTCTCCCCCTTGTCGATGGTTTCCTCCATCTTTCGGAGGTTATTTTTCTGCTGTGTCAGCTGCTCTTGTTCGTACTCCAGCCGTGCGTTCAAGCGGGTGCACTGACTCTCAAACTCCAGCCTGAGAAGAGAGCCACGTCGCAGTGTTTATGGAGTGAAACTCAACGTCTTAAAAAAAAAAATTTATTTGAGGTAACACAAGCGCTAAATCTCTTTAATCGAGTCTGTGCGTCGCTTAAAAGAATAAAGAATAAACAACCCATGAAATAGTAATCTCACGTTATGCATTGAAATGCATTATTATTGAGTGAGTCTCAGACAGATGTTTGTCGATGTCCCGGGAAATTAAACACAAAGAAGGAGATCGATGGAAAACAAAACTACGTCTTGTGTTTTGCGATCGTTTGGTAATCAAAGATCTGATTAATTCTGCTTTCCACTCCGAGCTCATCGGGGATTGGCTGGTGAAGGTTCACGTGATGAAGATGGCGCCGCGTGGGTTCTCCTACCGCTTCCTGTCGAGCTCCGTCTGCTGCTTCAGGTGCTCCTGCTCGTATTCTCCGATGCGGTCGACGCCGATCTCGGCGCAGAAGTCAAAAAACACCGTGTCCTCGATCTAAAACGCCACATTCAATGTAAAGTATCACGAAAGACAAGGTGATGGAGATACACCACGGCCAGGTCGGATTGGCTGTCGCTGAGGTGCAGTACCTGGTCGATCTGGTCTCTGAGGCTCTTCATCTCCGCCTCCTTCAACTCCACGCTCTCCTGCTGCATCCGGATCTGAGAGTCCAGGTTTGTCAGTTCGCTCTCCAGACGAGAAATCTCCTGAAAGCCAGACGGCGGGACACGTTTAGCTTCCCGCGTCCCGACCACCCGGTACCACGCGTTGTACATCTCGTGACCCGCCGGCCTAAGAACGCGGTGTCGGTCGTGAGGCCCTCCCCTTACCGCGTGGCAGTGAGGGATGTTTTTCTTCTGAATGTTATCCCTGTCTGCGTTGGAGTATTTGAGGCGGGTCTGAGCGCCCTGAGCCTGAGCCACCGTCTGCTTCAGGTCAGAGTCCTTCCGCTTCAGCTTCATCAAATCCTGCCGAGACACGGGGAGTCAAAGGTACCTGTGAGTTAATGACGCCTGAAAGGTGATCAGCCCGTCTGTGAGTCCGGTTCTTGACAATATAATCCAGCCATCAATACACAGTATGTTTACGACATGATGTATAGCAATAACACAAACAGTGTTGAGTCATGTGTCACAGGGCAGGACATGAACCTAAGCAATTTACGTCAAATAAACCTTTACATGGTACGATTAGCCGAAATATGTGACATGTCGTAGAGCATCCTCCTCCTCCTCCTCCTCCTCATGACTTACGCGCATCTCTGCCATCAGCTGGTCCTTGCGCGCCTTCAGCCGCAGCATGTCCTTCTCGTCCCAGCACCGGGCTTTGGTCCGGAGGGAACTGGAGCCTCCGGAGATCACGCCGGCCTTGGTGAACAGCGTCCCGTCCAGCGCCACCGTCTACCGGGCACACATCGGGTTAGCAACACTTCAGGCGGGGAGCAGATTCGGGGCTGCGGGTGGTGATGTTAAGAGAAGCCGGTTTGGATTTTGGGAGATTCGTACTGATGCCTCTTTCGAGTAATTATCTGTTGACCTTTTCACCTGCATCATTTGTTATTTGAACCGGCATAATGTATTTTATATTGGAACAACTACTGGATGAAGCCGTGAGAGACAACATACACCGTTCTGTAACGCTGCATTCGGGTTCCGACACAATTTCCATTTGATTTCCCCTTTCCAGACGGAAATGTCCAATTGTTGCAAGCTACTGCAGCTCATGCAAATAAATTCAACGGACATCATTCTTGCTACCAACAACGCCACTGCCCTGTTGAGACTCCGCCCACTGTTGAGACTCCGCCTACTCCTCCTCTCTACCTCCATCTGCCTGATGGATCGTGGAGGTCTCCATCGTGGAATATGCCTACTATGAACTATTCATACTCTGTCACATTCATTGAATGTATTTTAACTCTAAATCTGTCCTTCTGTACACATTACATCTATTGTCCTGTCCATCCTGGAGAGGGATCCTCCTCTGTTGCTCTCCTGAAGGTTTCTTCCCTTTTTTCCACCTGAAGGGTTATTTGGGAGTTTTTCCTGATCCGATGTGAGGTCAAAGGGCAGGGATGTCTATGTGTACAGATTGTAAAACACTCTGAGACACATTTGTAATTTGTGAAATTGGGCTATACAAATAAACTGAATTGAATTGAATTCTCAGCTGCGACGCTGAAACACGGCAATGTGTTCCATCTTCTGTTCATCCTGAGCCCCAACAGTAACCGACGGGTTGCTCATATTCAGAGCGACCATTGACTTTGTGTCTCGTGCTTCTTGCCTTTCATTTGATCGGATTAATCTCTCTCATATCGTGGTGAATACCTTCGTCTCCACACTCTGCTCACCTGAATACTTAACCCCAGAGGGCTTACCTTGAGGCGCACGGGTCCGTCAAAGGCCACGGTCCGCGCTTCTTTGATGGTCTCGCACACCAGCGCGTTGCCGCAGACGAACTGCACCACCTTCCTGAGCTGAGCGGAGCCGCTGGCGTTGTTGACCTGCACGACGTCGACCACCATCTTGGCGCCGGGCACCTCCCTCAGCCGCTCGTTCAGGGGACTCACCTGGGCACATGCAAGGTTGGGACGGCTATCACATACGCTGTGTTTATACTGAATGTTTGTACTGGGGGGAAAAACACACATCACCTTCTAAACTATTTTTTTTGGTGCATTTTCAGCCGTCTAAAGAAATAATTACGTACGTCCAGGTAGTCGATGGGCAGGAAGGTCTCGCGCTCGGCTCCCTCTTCCTTGATGAACGAGATGCAGTCACGAGCCACTTTCTCTGTGGACACCACGATGGCGTTCATGAAGCGGCCAAACACCTTGATGACAGCCAGCTGGTACTTCTTATGGACGGGGCTGCACAAGTCGGACAGGCGACCAAACTGGGACAGAAAAATATGAAGAAACGGTTTAAGAGTCATTTCCACGGAGAAAGTTAAAGGCTTTATGAACCTCACAAATAGTGAATATTCACTGATATTTATAAACAATGATGTGCTCCACAAGGTTAAACCATAATACTATATGAATGCTCTCGAAAGCAGCAGCTAGACATTATGAGTTCAGCTTGAAGACAGACAAGGGACTTGAAATGATTAAGATCTGCATTACAAACGACTCGCGTGTGGATTTATAGCCGCTGTAAATTTTAACGACGCTTGAAGGGAAAAAAAGTATTTTGATTTATAGAGATTATATGAAGGGATTCATTACCATCTCCCGGGGAAACTGAACTGAGCGTGAGAGGTGTACGATATGAAGGAGTCTCCAAGGCGCTGATCTTGAACTGAATTGTGTGAGATAGACTTATTACCTTCGCATTGAAAATGCAGAAGGTTATGTTTTGATCGCCGTGTATTTATTTATTTATTTGTATGCGTGTTACTCGCATAACTCAAAAAGTATTAAACCGAATCGCATGAAATTTGGTGGGATTGGTTATTATCCGGGGACCATTTGATTAGATTTGATCGGGTCAAAGGTCAAGGTCATGAAAAGGTCAACATCTTCTTTTTACCATAGCGCGGTCAATTTCTATCCAATTGGCATGCAACTAATGCCAACATGTTCATAATTCAATGCCCAATCTTGTGATATGCGAAGGTATGCGCTCTACCGAGTGCCCGTTCTAGTTTAGTTTTCTTCTTCTTTTTCTCCGGCCTGTCATCTCTACTCTCTCTCTCCGTGTGCTCGTCTGTCTCTTACCACCGTTTCTGGGAAGCGACTGCGCAGCCGGTCCAGCAGCTCGTTGCGTCGCTGCTGGCATCGGCTCTCCTGGCTGTCCAGGTGGGCGTTGCCCAGCTCCTCCATCACCTGGCCCAGCTCCTCCTTCAGCTCCTCGCTGCGCTGGCGGCCTCGCTGCAGCTCCGCGCCGAGGCTCTCCTCCAGCCGACGGTACTCTTCGAGGGACGACCTGAAACGCCCCCCAGTGACTCTGTAACGTTTGCTGGGATTTCCATCCGGGGTGTTTACCTCTCGAGTTCGGGGAGTGTACGACGCGTCGTCGATAAATAAGCGTAAAGTTCCATCCACAGCTCCCTGACGTACGTGCAGGTCTTGGTGTACTCTTCCAGCTTCTCTGCTCTGCGTACCAAGTCTTCCAGCTGAGTCTGGTTGCTCCTGATGGTGACCTACAGCGGACCACATTCAAAGAGAAACTAAAGCGACGGTAATTATTGTTGGGTTTTGATTTATTCCGACAGGTGATTTCAGGATAAAAAGGACCAAAAACCCCGCTGCACACAACAGGGTTCTTACACATTTTGACCAATGGTTTTCCATGACTTTTAACCAAATTTCCATGACCAAACTGAAATCTCGGGAGACATGAAAAATGTAGAAAATGTTGCGTATTGATTGCGGACGCCGGCTTATATTTTGAGCGTCTTTCTTTAAAAAATATATTCATTATTTCAAACTCGGCGTAAATGAACATGTGATTATAACAAATTTCCATGACTTTTCCAAAACTTTTATGATTTAAGTTTTTCCCCCATGACTTTTCCAGGCCTGGAAATGACCATTTTAAAATTCCATGACTTTTCCAGGTTTTCCATGACCTGAACCCTGACACAACCTGCTGGACACCGAGCGGAAGACGGCCGGACATTTCCCTCAGGAGACCAAAAACAGAGCGACAGTAACGGGACGTGTGCCACTGGCGGTACCTCCACTTCCTTCTTGCGGCGCTGGTCGAAAGCCATCTTCTCGCTGTCCGCTCTCACCTCCCAGTGCAGCCGCTCTGCCTGCTGGTTGAGGACCGCCCCCTGCCTCCGGGCCATTTCCTTCAGCTCTTTGTATCGCTCCAGCTGGAGCGGGAAACAAAGGAGTCACGGTACTTGAGATTTAGCGGGAACAACACCAGGGAATTTCAAGCATTCCTTTTAATACCGTTTGTATACTTGTTTTTGTTTATTGCAAAAAAAACGACATTTTACAAGATTATATTTAAACACAATAATGATGTTATCAGGGTTCAGACGCATGTTGACCTCATGGATTTCCAGGACTTCAAACCAAGTTTCCATGACCAAACATTTTGTGAAATCTCGGTGAATACATGACCAAGTGAGAAAATCTAGTAAAGTAAAATGTAGTATTTAAAACCAACTAATGAGAATTCCAAAACATAACATTTTGGGAAAAGTCATGGACATTTCTCATATTCATATGTTCATACTGCGTAAATGAAGATATGAATATAACAAGTTTCCGTGACTTTTCCAAAACTTTTGAGATTTTATTTTTTTCAATGACTTTTCCAGGCCTGAAAATAAGCGTATTAAAATTCCATGACTTTTCCAGGTTTTCCATGACCGTACGAACCCTGTGTTATTGACCATCACCCGATGCACATGTGTGCCCTCTTAGCCAAGCAGGACTTACAGCTGAATGGGATGCCATTAGTCATCGATGGGACGCCATTAGTCATCCAAAGAAAGACTTGAATACAAAATATACATTACGGAATTCATGAAACTGTCATTGTTTTTTTCTCTTGTGATCTAACGGTGTCTGCAGTTCGGTTATGTGGTTCATTTTAATAAACCAAACATTGATTTACAATCTCTGATTCGTGGCTGTTTAATATGCATTTATATGCAAGACAAGCTTTGGTGGATGGATTAGATTAAACCAGATAAAGTTTATGTTGTGGATATTTAACTTTCTGTTCAAGATAAATGCACAAGAACAAAACCCCCACCTGATGCTCATCCAGCTCGATGTCTCTCCTCAGCGAGGCTCCCTTCTTCTGCTGCTGCTTCTCGTAGTTCCTCCAGGTGCTCTCCAGTTCAAAGATCTCCTGCCGCTCTTCCGCTAGCTCCTGCTCTTTAATCGCGATCAGCTTCTGGCTCTTCCTCAGGGCATCGCGGACCTCCCCCGCCTTCTTTGTGTGATGGGAGGCGTTCACTTTGGCTTTGATGTACTGGGATCGACACTGGGACAGGACGTGCTCCTGGGCACTGGGTGGCAGAGGGAGATGGGACTTAAGAGTTCATTCAAGTCGTTGGCACAGACCACCAATCCATACAACATATATGCCAGATCCATTCGGGCTAAACTGGAGACTTCTCAAACACATCCCTGCATCGAAAAACAGCTGATGAGGGAAGTTTATCCGTTAGCTATACTTTAGGGTCGTTTCTGATGTACTGGTTCAATATTAAATCCACACAAACCGGATCTCCTTCTCTATGTGCTGCTGCTCTCTGGTGAGACGTCCATGTTCCTTCTTGAAGGTTTTGACCGCCTGCTCCTCCTTCCCCAGTGTGCTGTTCTTTGCAGCTGCAGCCAGCTGCTTCTCCCTCAGGATGTCGCTCAGAACGTTGATGCACTTTTCGTTCCAGAAGAGCTCAGACAGGCTCAGCTGCAGGCGGTTTTGGTGAAGGTCGTCCACCAGCGTCTGGTACTTCTGGGCCTGGTAAAGTGTGAATGAATTGATAAAGAGAAACTAAGGCCACAGTTCAGTTGATGCTGAATAGATCATTATTATGAACCTCAATGGAGAACGCTTGGGCCACGTCCCAGAATGGAGGTGAGAATAAAGCATCACAACAAGAACATTCAAATAAATCAAGAGCCAAGTTGATAACGGTTGATGCTCTCACATCAAACAAAGCCTCTACACAATTATTTTTTTTTTTTTTTTTTTTTTTTTTTATTTTTATTTTTTTTTTATTTTTTATTTTTATTTGCTTATGTTCATTGATTTTGGTATTGATGATAAAATGTGAATTTTTATTTTATAATTTTACTTATGTTTCATCAAATATCAAATTATCATATCATATTAATATTTTTGAAATAATAAAAAAATAATTGAATAAATAAATAAAAAAAAATCAGAACTTCAAAAACAGAAAAGAATCAGAACAGTTTTATTGCCAGGAATTTTTTTTTTTTTTTTTTTTTTTTTTTTTTTGAACAACAACAACTTTCAATCAACACAACACAAAACAACACAACACATGACACAACAACAACACAAATAATGGTGTAAGTGTTTGGGTGTGTGGGTGTAGTGTGGTGTTGAAGTGAAGTGAGAGAAGGAGGAGGGAGGAGGGAGGGGAGGAGGGAGAGAGGAGAGGAGGGAAGGGAGGGGGAGGAGGAAGAGGAGAGAGAGGAGGAGGAGAGAGGAAGGTGGTGGGAGTCAGTGGGTCAGGGGTGTGGTCAGTGAGTTCCGGCCCGGGGCCCCCCGCCGCCTTCGTCGGTGGGTGGTCTGTGGCGGTGGGGCTTGGGTGGGACCCCCCAGGGGGTCCTCATGGAGGAGGGGGGAGTGTCCAGGGTCAGGGGGGTGGGGGGTCAGGACAATCTGACAGCACAGGTTTTTCCACAACTACCTCCATCACTTGTTGTGTGTAGTTCAACACTATGAACTGGTTTGACAGGGGTTCAGCCTTTACTAAATGGTCGACATTTGCAAAAAAAATTAGACACAGTATTTACATTTTCACATTTTTCATCAACCATCGACTTTTTTTTTTTTTTTTTTTTTTTTTTTTTTTGTTTTGTTTTTTGTTGTTGCTTTTGTTGTTCTACACCTACCCACCACTATAGTTAGCGGTAATGCCTGACTTGGTCCACCTTTACATTAACTCCAGAAGAAGAAGAAGAAAAGAAGAAGAAGAAGAAGAAAGGCTGGGCTGTGTGTGGGGTGTGGGGGTGAAATGAGGCGCAGGCGCAGGAGACAAATGACATGGCTGGCGCGAGGTCAGAGAGAGAGAGATCAGAGGGGATCTCACCACCCCCCGTCGGCCCCGAATCTGAATCTGACTCTCAGGGTCGACTCAGTGTCTCACCCTACCCTATAGACTGATGCTACGTAAACGATTGGGAGCGGGCGAGGTTTTTTGAGATTTAGTATAAGAAGGAAAGTTGACACAACATCCGGTTTTGCAAAGTTAGCGTAAAGAACGAAAACAACATCCGTTTATCAAAATAAGAATATACACAAATCATACATAACATATATAAAGTAAACAATGAACTGATTTTTGTATCTTTAGAGATCGTTTCTGAGATTTAGCTTAAATTATGCTAACATTAGAACATTTTACAGTTTATAAGTTAGTCAAAAGTATGTTAAGAAAAATGTATATAGATTTAGTATCAGTTTTTCCCAGGAAATGAATGATGAAATGTGCACCATATCTGAAATCCTACAACAACAATCAATCAAACAAAAACAATCAATCAATTATAATTTTTTCAAAAGTCCTAAATGTTTAAAGAAATTAAAAAAATCTTTAATTTTGTGTTTTTTTTTTTATATATGTTATATTCCATCCTCCAGTCAGCAATATGCTACAACAAATAAATAAAAAGAATCATTCAATCAATGATCGGTATTATATGATCGGTAGATAGAGACTTCAGTGAGTGATGATCGGCACCAAAAACCTGATCGGTGCATCTCTAGAAACCAACAAATGTTTTGGACATCGAAGTGCAAACATACACAGCTCAAGGTATGTTTTTTCTTAAAATATGTTGGCAAAAGAGGCATAATTATATATTGTCATATTATGTATCAGTAATACAAAAAAAAAATGAAAAAAAATTTTTACTGTTTTATACTGCTTTTCCTTTTTAGAGAATAGAGAAAAATTTGGGGAGGCGAGAGAGAGGGGGGAGGGGGGGGGGGGTGGTGTGAGTGAGTGCTTACCGCCGTGTGTGTGGATGTGCATGGGCAGCCAGCAGCAGCTGCTGATCACTCTCACTCAATATCGACTGCAAGAATAGGATGTGAAAATTTTTTTTTTTGCGCCTAACATTTTTTTATTTTAGGGGCCACACTACTCCAAAAAAAAAGTCTCTCTGCCTGCTTTGAGGAACGACTGTCCAAAGATGTATGCTGTTATCCCAAATGACTATCACCTATATGAGAGCAGTATGTAAAAACAGCTAGACTCTTTTGACTTGATCCTTGGTCGGACGAACGACCTCGTTTTGTTTCGTGTTCACCTCTAGTGAACTGAAAGACCTTCTGTGAGGAGTTTTTCTATTTGTTGAGACCCTTTGTGTTGTTTTCGGAGAGAAAGTTAAAGCCCCTCATTCTGGAAGCAGAAACAGCAGCACAAGGGACCGTTTCATAGTCGCACCGTGTCCTCCAGATTGGGAAATGAATAAAAGCCATCTGCTCTATTTGTCTAAAATAACTGCATGTGTGTTGACGTTGGGGATTTGGGGAACAAGCCACCGTGGCTGGGTGTGGCTTTACCTCTATTTTCTCGTGTGAAACCAGTTTCCTCTCGACGGTAGCAGACCTCTTCTTGTTGAAGTGGAACTGTGTATCCTCTTTCGCCTTCAGCAGGGCCTTCTTCTTCATCTCATACTCTGCAGCGCACTCTCTCGACTGACTGATCCACTCGAACATCTTGGTCCTCTCCTTTGGGTTCTTCAGAGCTATGGACTCCACCGCCCCCTGGTGGTGAGAATAATGAACACGACTTGTTTTTAAGGCATTATTACTACCAGGCGTTATAATAGTAATAAGTCCCTACATAAGTCTTTAACAGAAATTAGTGCGTTTGGGATTCCATATGATTGATACCCTACAGGTTTAATAAATTACATAATTTAACTTCAAATATGGACTGTGTGTGTACTGTGTATATACTGTAACACTGTTGTTTGGTGAGATCTTTGCACTATTGTTTTGTTAGTTAATTTCATATTATTAAATTGTTTTTGTTATATTGACCATTATTCATATTTAATATTACTTTACTTGTATCTATAAATGCTGCTGTAGCGAAACAATGTCCCCTTGCTGGATTAATAAAGTAAATATCTATATTTCTGTCTCTATCTCTGTCCTCCATAATGTAGTACTATGTGTAATATGTACTGAGGTGTCCTGTATCCGGCCTCGATATCTTTCAATCATGTATTTTTGTGCTTTAGTGCCCATAACAAGGTTTTTTTTATAGCAGGAAAGCATTAATACAATGAGTACATCTGCTCATCTGTCTATTCTACACCACAGCATGTTTTTGTGTGGGCCTACGCCGATGTTTACAACCCGTGTTTATAACAGTGTTTTACCTGGAACACCACACAGTTTCGAGCTTTGGTCACAATGCCGATCTTCTCCAACTCCTCGATGTATTTGGTCAGGGTCACATGAGCGCCATTGATGCAATACTCGGAGGAGTCGCCTACAAAACACAGGAAAGGGAGTTATAAGAGACTAAAGGATTAAACTACCGTCCTTATCGCTAGTTGACAATACTGGGAGCAGCAGGGAAGACATGTTAATAGAATAAAACTATAAATAACTGAATTGTGCAGACCTGTAATCTACCTAACATAGACAATACATATATGGAGTAATTGTATCTACGAGAATATAATTACATTACATGTCATTTAGCAGACGCTTTTATCCAAAGCGACTTACAATAAGAGCATCAACCTAGAGTACAAACTAAGAACAAGAATACAGAAAGTAACATTTCCTCAACATAGTCGAACTATAAAAGTACCATAAAGCCATTTAAGTGCCACTGAAGTGCTAATCTGTGTTTCAATCCAGATATAGTCGGAAAAGATGTGTTTTGAGTATATTACATATATATATATTTTTTTTTTTTTGTTTTGTTGCCAAACTGCCCTGCCATTGAAGCACCAACGCTTTCTCAACAGGTTAACTACTCAACAATAAATAATACTAAGCTGAATACCGTTGACGCTCCGGGAGAAGACGGTCTCCCGGTCCTCGTGGTCGCAGCACCGCAGGGCGACGCGGACCGCGTCCCGGACCGGCCGCCCGATGTGGGCTCCGTGGACCAGGTCCCGAAGGTGATTCACCCGCAGGGAGGCGACCCGCTCCCCCATGGCGAAGCTCAGGGCGTCCATCACGTTGGACTTGCCTAGTGTGTGTGTGTGCGGGGGTTTTAGCCGTTGGCTTTTAAAGGAGCCGTTACGCACTTATTGGTTGGTGTTTTAGCTTCGGTTGCTAAGCTAGCCTTAATATAAGGTTAGCAAAAACACAATTACATGTTTTACCCAAACAAACACTTCTATTCAGTCAATTATGAATTTAGCTAAAAGAAGATTAATATACAAAAAAAAGGTTCACCGTTGTATTTCAGCTGACAACTTTAATATTAACTCAACTAATGAGCTGACGCGCCATTAGCATCGGAAGCTAACGTTAGCTCGCTCGATATTTAACCTACATTGACATAAAAAGTTCACTTACCAGAACCATTTGTCCCAATTATGCAATTAAATCGCACGAACGGACCGATGACGTTTTTCCCCCGCCATGACTTGAAGTTTTCAATATCAATTTGTTTGAGATAGCCCATTTTAAGTCCACTTTAGTGGCAGCAAGTTACTCGGCTGGTTTAAAGTGCGAGGGGGCGAAGTTCAGTGGCGGGAAGCGCAACTTCCCCTTTTAGATGGAGAAACATGTTTTTAGCTGATTCCAGATCAGTTGTTGTGACGTTACTATATTTAGTCACAGTTACACATCAAACTAATCGTAATGTAATCCTTACTCTAATGTGTTAATTGAGGAATAACACTGTATAAATGCTCTGTTACAAGTACAAGTATACAAATATAATTATTGAAATATACTTCAAGTACTATAAGTAAAACTACTCATGATGCAGAATGGCTAATTTCAGAATAAAACATGATATAATTAAATTATAGTAATTTATGCATTACTATGTACTTTATATATACTGCTGGGCACTTTAATCCATAATAATAATTAAAAATCTACTACATTGTAATTATTGATCTGAAAAATAAGTTGTAACGCTTTCAATTTAATGTAGTGGAGTAAAAAGTACAATATTTCCTCCTTCAATGTAGTGGAGTGAAAGAACAAGTAACTAAGCTAAGCTTTCATTCCCCTATACCTTTTACACCACTATCATAACTTAAACATTATCTTTGCATATTTTGATTATTGATTTTTAGAATTACTAAAACAATTAGCTCCACCTTAACCAGCTGCAACATTAAAAAGGTTAATGTACACAGTATATTCATTTGATAATTATATTCCAGTGATAAAATACATATATAAATGAGCCATACTTCATAATGAGTATTCTCCACATGCATCAAGAATTGAAGTCAGAAAGATAAAAAAGAAGAAGCGTTGAAACACAGACAGGTAAAATAATGACGATTTTATTGTCAGATGTCAAACAGTACTTCTGTCGTCGATTGATTTTAAAGTGCATTCCTCTTTCCACCGGTCCCGGGGATCAATAAGGATGATCAATAAGGATGATCACGGACGTGCTCCATGATGTGTTTCAGGGCCAGCCAGGTCTCGGAGGCGGTGGGGATGATCTGATTGGCTGGCAGGATGAAACCATAGCGACCGGTGTCCCTCAGCTCGAAGGCAAAGGAGTACTTGATGCCGAGGTTGTAGGCCCAGTCGATGCTGCCGCCGCTGGCTTGATCTGAGAGGAAGAGGGAGAGGAAGAGGAAGAGAAACAGGAAGAGGATGCGAGCCAATCAGATCGCCGCGATTTTTTGACAATTCAGTTAGTTTTTTCGCAGTATTAGTTCATTTTTATTTGTTATAATTATATACTATATCATGTCAAATCAAAGCTGTGTAACTCTGACATTTGAATTTTGAGGAATTGGTTACATGATTGAGATATTGATGAATAAAATGAAGTGCGGGGAGAAAACATGTTTTGGCTTTTGGAGTAATTTACTGTTTATAACTTGTTTACAAATTAGCAAGACACTGAATTTAGGTGAAAAAGATCTCTATTTTATTAATTTTTTTCGATGGAAAAATGTGATTATTTAGCAGGAATTTAATGTTGATTTTTTTTAGAGCTGTCAATCGAGTAAAAAAAATTAACTAATTAATCGCACATTTTGAAATCGCGATTAATCGCGATTAATCGCAATTAAAAGTTAAAAGTTCATTCTTTTTAAAGACAAAACTTCACACAGAGCTGTGTTTTCAAAGAGGCTCTTACATATACAGTGCCAGCGAGGTATTTAATATCGTGGATGATAAATTGTTTCTTCAGTGAAACATCAGATTAGTAAAAAAAAAAGTATATTGAGACCCCATTGGTCCTGTCATCTTTAACACTGAACAAAGCAGAACCAGTGGCCTTGATAACTGACTGACATTCAAATATGTCACGTTAACCCTCTGGAGGCTGGGCTCATTTTATGCATTTTACAAAAACAAAAAAAAAATCACCGTTTAACCCTTGTGTTGCCTTCGGGTCATTTTGACCCGAATCAATATTACACCCTCCTGCCGCCTTCGGGTTAATTTGACCCCATTCAATGTTTAATGTCGGTGTTCTTTCGGTAGTCAACAAACAAACATAAAGTGCCTCACACTTAAACTTGGAAAACAATATTAATTCTAATAATTTTCTGGAGGTTTTAATTGCTGGCGTCAAATTGAACCCAAAGGGTAAAATATGTTAGTAAATATAAAGGTAACAGGAGGGTGAAACATTGAATCGGGTCAAAATGACCCAAAGGCGGGGGGAGGGTTAAATATTTAATCGGGTCAAAATGACCCGAAGGCAACACAAGGGTTAAAAGTGTTTCCCTTCTTTTTAAAGACAAAACTTCACACAGAGCTGTGTTTTCAAAGAGGCTCCTACATATACAGTGCCAGCGAGGTATTTAATATCGTGGATGATAAATTGTTTCTTCAGTGAAACATCAGATTAGTAAAAAAAAAAAATATATTGAGACCCCATTGGTCCTGTCATCTTCAACATTGAACACAGCAGAACCAGTGGCCTTGATAACTGACTGACATTCAAATATGTCACGTTAACCCTCTGGAGGCTGGGCTCATTTTATGCATTTTACAAAAAAATTTAAATTCACCGTTTAACCCTTGTGTTGCCTTCGGGTCATTTTGACCCGAATCAATATTACACCCTCCTGCCGCCTTCGGGTTAATTTGACCCCATTCAATGTTTAATGTCGGTGTTCTTTCGGTAGTCAACAAACAAACATAAAGTGCCTCACACTTAAACTTGGAAAACAATATTAATTCTAATAATTTTCTGGAGGTTTTAATTGCTGGCGTCAAATTGAACCCAAAGGGTAAAATATGTTAGTAAATATAAAGGTAAGAGGAGGGTGAAACATTGAATCGGGTCAAAATGACCCAAAGGCGGGGGGAGGGTTAAATATTTAATCGGGTCAAAATGACCCGAAGGCAACACAAGGGTTAAAAGTGTTTCCTTTCTTTTAAAGACAAAACTTCACACAGAGCTGTGTTTTCAAAGAGGCTCCTACATATACAGTGCCAGCGAGGTATTTAATATCGTGGATGATAAATTGTTTCTTCAGTGAAACATCAGATTAGTAAAAAAAATGAGGTATATTGAGACCCCATTGGTCCTGTCATCTTTAACATTGAACAGCAGCAGAACCAGTGGCCTTGGTAACTGACTGACATTCACATATGTCACGTTAACCCTCTGGAGGCTGGGGGCATTTTATACATTTTACAAAATAAATTAAATTCACCGTTTAAAGTCTTTTGCATGTGACACACCCCCACGTGTTATACATCAAACATTCCAGAACAATCTCAGCTCTGAAATGAGCCTCATTGTCCTCGCGCCGTGTTCTCTGGTTCTCTGACTGACAGGCTGCTAAATGAGCCTTACCTGTGAGGTGGGAGGTCCTTTGTGATTTATTGAGTGTTCATTGTTTTTTTTCCCCCGAAATGTTGACAGACAAACGGATTGACCAATCACGTTGAAGGTTTCGTGTGTTGCGTTCTTTCCGCGCCGCGTCACCCGACACGTCGCCCCTCCGTTCCTCTGTGTATCAGAGGGGGAGACGGGAGGAAGGAGGAGCAGGAGGAAACCCGACTGATTCATCCACGAGTTAAACTGATTTCTGCTCCTTATTTTCGCGGAGAAATGATTGTTTTAAAAACGGAAACAGTGTCAAACCGTACTGCCGCGGTTTAAAAAATAAAAAATAAAAAAAATAAAACATTTGCGTTAATTGCGTTAAAATATTTTAGTGCGTTAACGCGGCCAAATTAATCGCATAGATTAACGCGTTAACGCTGACATCCCTATTTTTTTTTAATCCTTTTTTTTCAAATAATTTGGGTAAATATTTTTATTTTACATCATACACTTAAAACACTTATAAAATGTCTTATTTTTGGTAGAAAGAGTTGCACTTTAGCGAGAGTCAAGCACACGACATGGAGGGGGTGAAATCTGTTCATTTAAATGTGAAATAAAAATAACGTTGTCTCTAATCTAATCCAGCCCAAATTAAAAAAAGGTGCATAGAAATTGCAAAGAAATAAAAAGCGACTCACAGATGATGTTGCAGATGCTTCCGACCTTGTATCTGGTGCCATGGAGGGACGAGAGCTTCTGAACGGCTGCTCTGCCCACAGAGTCCTGTTAGCAACAACAACAACAACAAGGACCACAACACTGTGTTACTGCTCGGTATATAATATATATAATAATAATATAGTAGATATTTTGCCCTCCTTACCAGCTCCCGCTGATGCAGGGCGTTCTTGCAGTCGTAGCCGTAGGGGTACATGAGCAGCTGGGAGTAGGCGTGGACGGAGATGAAGGCCTTGAAGTTGCCGTGGCTACGGATCAGCTCCACCACGTTCTTCACCTCGACCTCAGAGTGAGCCGAGGGGCCGTGGAAGGAGTCGGAGCACGGGTTCCTGCTGGCCCCGGGGCCTTGGAGGCAAAGGGACGACATGGTTACCGTAACCATGGTGACCAATGGGGGTCCAGGACTTTAAACCAAATGTTCATGACCGACATTTTTTAGATTAGATAAAAGAATAAACATTTATGTCTTTTCAGTTACGGTGCGTTCACTTGCAGCGTGGAGAAATCTGCGAGTATTGAGAGCGTATGCCGGCTTATATTCTGACAGTCATTCATTTAAAAGCATATTTAATTATTTAAAACTCAGCGTAAATGAACATATGAATATAACTAATTTCCAAGACATTTCCAAAATTTAGGGGATTTTTTTCTTCTTCCAGAACTTTTCCAGGCCTGTAAAAAACCATTTACAAATTCACACAACATGTCATATTGTGTTATACGTTCAAAATAATGAATTTTATTCCCAAAATGACCGTATGGTGATATACGAGGCTGCAGCTTGTAGCTGAGCTGTTTCTCATATTTCCTCCTAGTGGACAAAATATTGGAAACATTTAACCGTATGAGCAACAGCTCCACATTAGAGTGCATCAACTATACCTTAAATTCACTTCCATACGTCATCATATTCTTCTCTCAGAACATTTTCTTGTGTAGAAAATAGAAAACTGTGAAGGGGGAGGAACCTAAAGGTGAGTGAGGTCACTGACCTCCGAAGCTTGCGTCCCAGTTCCTGTTGGGGTCGACTCCGCGGCACGCGGAGCCCGGGTTCACGGAGCGCGTCTTACGCCACATCCGGTTCTGCACGACAGAACACAGACACAGTCAGCAGAGCACGGGGCTTCTGGGTAATCTCTTTCGCGGGGGGGGGGGGGGGCCTACGTTGGAGTGTGTGTAGGCGTAGCCGTCGGGGTTGGCCAGCAGCAGCATGTAGACGTCCACGGTGTCCAGGAGGGACGTCACTGAGGCGTCCACGCCGTAGTCGGCGGCAATCTAAGCAAGAACGAGGCTTTTATTTTGTAGTAATGACATTCTCGGAGGTAACGATGTCTGCAACAGTAGAGGAGGAATAAAAGATGGTTCCGGGTCGGCCAGCTGTCTGTGTCCGTGAACTTGTTGTGTTGCTTTTGTCTCTACGTGTTCGTTCTATGTTTCTATCGGCCCCCTTGAAACATTTGTTTTTCGAGTATTTGTATATATATTAATTTCTTGTCAACTTACACATCATTATAATGAATATGTATATGTATCATCAGGGCTGTCACTAAAGATTGTTTACATCATCTGTTAGTCTGCTGATAAAGGAAGAAAATAGGCCTCACGGTGGTGTCTTTGGATTCCTCGTTTTGTCCAGCTAACTGTTTTACTTTGACAATCCCCCAAAAAGTCCATTTACAATGAAATATGAGCAAGAAAAGCACCTTGAAAGGTTTAAAAGTCATCTCAGCTCTATTTATCATTTAGAAACCTATGGAAAGATCTTCTTCTTTTTTTGGGACAGTTTTCTGTCTGCAGCCTCTGAAAGGACAGCAAACACTGTATATATACACATACATATATTTATATATATACATATAAATATATATATATATAAAAGTATATATATATGTAATAATATATATATATATATATATATATATATACACAGTGTACTTTGTACAGTGAACTGCCGACATTAGAAACAAAATCAAAGTGGAGGAAAACAAACTCCCACTTTGTGTGTAAAATAAAATAATAATTAACAAGGCAGAGAACAACATCAACAACAAAATAAATCTTCTCCAGTGGAGAAAAAGGGGGCGGAGTCCACCTGAATGCCCCAGGTGAGTTTTTTCAAAAGAGTAAAAACAAGAAGAGATAAAAAATAATATATATATATATAAATATATATATATAGTATTTTTCACCCCGCTGTACCTTGTTGGCAGTCCACACTCCGGTGGCCTGGGACACCCACTCTCTGGAGTGGATGCCCGTGTCCATCCAGATGGCAGGATGCTTGTTTCCTCCGGTGCTGAACTATAAAAACACACAACACAATTATTTGTGTTCAAAATAACTGCATGAAAAGATATATTAGTGTAATAAAGGTCACATCCCACCTTGAGCACGTACATGGGCCGGTTCTCGTACGACCTCCCGATCTCCTGCTTGGTGACGAGTTTGGGGTGCTGAGCCACCAGAGAGTCCATCCAGCTGTGGATCTGGAGGGTCATCCAGGTGAGGAAGGTGAACACACAGAAATAATACTTTAACTATAATGATACTCGTATGATTATGCGTTCAGACGACTGCGTGTTGGTCACGGATCAATACTCCGGTACCCGAGCCTCACCGTCTCCAGCGGATGATACGCTCCGAAGTTGAAGCTCCCGCCGCTGGGCTCCTTCCTCTGGTTCTCCAGCATCTCAGCTTTCTCCTCGTCCAGGAGCTCCTGAACGCCACGCGGGGAAACACAGAGGTGAACTCGATCAGCGGGGGAGGAGGAGGAGGAGGAGGGCGGGTACCAACCTGCAGGTCGTCCACGATGACGGCGTACGGGACGGCGTGGGCGGCGAGGAGCTCCGTCACGGCGCTCACGGCGGAGCGAGGGACCCGGAGGTCCACGGGGAGGTCGGTGGAGACGGGGCGGAGCCAGAAGTCCAGCTGAGGGAAAGGGGAGGAGTCACAGGATACTTTTTATTTGTTATTTATATTTATACTATTCACATTTAACACGTAAGCCTTTGATGTGTTTCATGATTTATTTATTCTTATTTATTTATCATCTCCAAAAAACTATTTTGAGTTATAATAGAAGTTTTACAAGAGTGTTAAATCACTAATGTATACAGTATGTCCCGATTAAAAATCTGAATCCAGTCGACTGAAACGTCTTAAATTCTGATCTAGCAAAGATTAATGTCTGATAATATTAAATAGAATAATACAGAATACAATAAGAGTTTTAAATGTTGTGTTTCTGACTTTCTGACCCCGTCAACCTTTAACCACGAAAACTCTCAAGTGGATTATTTAAAGTTAAAGATGGATTTGCCTTCTGTGTGTGTGTGTATGTACGTGTGTGTGTGTACATGTATGTATGTGTGTACGTGTGTGTTTACATGTGTGTGTGTACCTCCCACTCCTCTTGAGCCTCCAGCGCCTGCAGGACTTGCAGCTGCTCCTCAGACCTCACGTTGACCCTGATGACCTGATGCCTGCAACGCCCAACGTTCATACTCAAGGTTTACGGCCGGCAGAGAGAGAGAGAGAGAGAGAGAGAGAGAGAGAGAGCGAGAGAGAGAGAGCTCATCCACCGCTCGCCGATATGAGAAGCGGTTATCCCCTCCTCCCACCCTGTTCCCTTTAATTCACTGTAATTATGATTTAATCTTTCCCTAAGCAGAAAGCTGAAGCAGTTGAATACTCATGTAGTTCAAAGCCCCAACGGGAGGGAAATAAAACAATAAAACCCATAATCAAATCTCTAAATAATTGTATTAAATTGTGAAGGCTGCGTTCTTTTGCTGAACTAAATGAACAGAGTTAATCTCAAAGTACTCGCACGTTGATTCTGGTCTGACGGTTGTTCATCTAGAATTCCACAAACTTCACTTTCCACCTTCATTAAATGTCATTTTTATTTCTGCGAAGAGTTAACACATCGTTTTGGGTTCATTTATCCATCAGAATCGGTGGTTGGGGGATCACAAATGTTGATTATGGTTCTTTTCATCACGTCGATGGCAGATATTGGTATTCTTGGATCAGAAGGAAAAAGATTCACTGACGAGCAACAACAAAATTCAGGTTTCAGGTGTTCTGGTGCCTTACAGTCAGAACTAGAAATCTTCCGAAACCTATGAAAAATAATAAATAATAATAAACTCCATATTTTTGTTCACGTTTTAAACTTCAAATAATTTCTCTACGTTAACGTATGGCAAGTCACTGCGGTCACAAAGATTAGCGTGGTTAGCGTTTTCTCTTCCGGAACCCCATTCAAATGAATGGGACAATTTCTCTCCTTTTTTTTGCCATTTTTGGGGGTTAAGCGTCGGTCTGATCTCTTAGAAAAGATTTAACTATTCCCGATCAGACCGCACGTTTTGATGTATTTTGACGTATTTGCGACGTACGCTCTGGGAGCCTTAGTCGTTTCACGTTTTTTTCCCATAGGCGTTGCGAATTTTTTGCCGTTTTCCGCGTTTTTTTCTCTCGAAGAATTGGTGAGGCAAATCTTTTTATGACTTAAATGCACACGATTCCCGATCAGGCCGCACGTTTTGATGTATTTTTAATACATAGGCGACCTACGCTGCGAGCTGTACGCTCGGACAAAGTTCTGACGGAAGATGAAGAATAGGAAGATAAGCAAGTCGAATAACAGTTTGTATATTTATATATATATTTATATATATAAATATATATACAGATATATATATGGATATAAATATAAACAATATATATATATGAATATATATATATGTATATAAATATATACATATATACAAAATATATATATATAAATATACAACAAATATATATATTTATAAATATAAAAATTAGGGTTGTTAGCGTTAACGCGTTAATCTATGCGATTAATTTGGCCGTGTTAACGCACTAAAAATATTGTAACGCAATTAACGCAACTTTGTTTACTTCCGGTGTTCGTTGAAGTTTTTACACTCAAACCGAGTGTCAAACCGCGGCAGTACGGTTTGACACTGTTTCCGTTTTTAAAACAATTATTTCTCCGCGAAAATAAGGAGCAGAAATCAGTTTAACTCGTGGATGAATCAGTCGGGTTTCCTCCTGCTCCTCCTTCCTCCCGTCTCCCCCTCTGATACACAGAGGAACGGAGGGGCGACGTGTCGGGTGACGCGGCGCGGAAAGAACGCGACACACGAAACCTTCAACGTGATTGGTCAATCCGTTTGTCTGTCAACATCTTGGGGAAAAAACAACCAATGATCACTCAGTAAATCACAAGGACCTCCCACCACAGGTGAGGCTCTATAGCAGCCTGTCAGTCAGAGAGCAGAGAACACGGCACCAGGACAACTGAGCCTCATTGAATAGAGCTGAGATTGTTCTGGAATGTTTGATGTAGAACACGTGGGTATGTGTCATATGAAAACGCCTTTAAAAGGTGAATTTACATTTTTTTTTTAATGGAGAAAATGTCCTCAGTCTCCAGAGGGTGAACAGGACATATTTGAATGTCAGTCAGTTCCCAAGGCCACTGGTTCTGCTGCTGTTCAGTGGTAAAGATGACAGGACCAATGGGGTCTCAATATACTTTTTTTTTTTACTAATCTGATGTTTCACTGAAGAAACAATTTATCATCCACAATATTAAATACCTCGCTGGCACTTTATAGGTAGGAGCATCTTTGAAAACACAGCTCTGTGTGAAGTTTAGTCTTTAAAAAGAATGAACTTTTAACTTTTAACTTTTAATCGCGATTAATGAATTTCAAAATGTGCGATTAATTAGTTAATTTTTTTTAATCGATTGACAGCCCTAATAAAAATATATACATATATAAATATAAATATATATATATTTGTAAAACAAATAGGGTGAATTGTGCCAGAGGAAAGGTGTATAATAGACGCCCCTGGCTGGCTTGAAGTATGAGTGTCCTGCTACATGAAGACCTTTAATGACGTCCGTGTCCTCTCTACTCATTTCAGTGTGTAAAGCTCAGGAATCCTATCCTCACCCAGTGAAGAGCTTCTCGGCGTCGGCCGCAGCCACGAGCGCCAGCAGCAGCCAGAGGCCTCTCATGTCGTCCGAGTGTCTGAGCGTCCGGACTGTGAGTTTCCCGCCTCTTTAAAAACCCACCTGGTGGCAGGTGGTCCTGTTCCCACGTCCTCAGACGAGCACACGAGCGCTGCTGACTGGAAACAACGTTATTTTTGAGCGGCGAACGGGCGACTCAGCGTCGTCGTTATCGGAGCGGCGCTCAGCTGCAGATAGCGGCGGCTTCCCTCCATTCTGTGCCAGAGGGGGGAGAATAAGTGCATCAAAAACTATCCTAAAATAAAAATTTACAAAGAAAGTGAATGTATGAAAATATATATTGTTATGTGGTTGAAAACTAAATAAAAAAAGGGAGTTAAAAAAAAGAAGAAGATATTTTGTGCTCTTGTGAAGCTAATTCCAGATAATGTAAGTATTCCTGTTATTCTACTTAACTGTGTATTGCGTGTGTGAGTAAATAATATTTGAGATTCACAAGTCAGCTAAAAAGTGTTCTAATGATCGTTCACTTTTAAATGATGACGTGACATTTTCTTTTAAAAACCTCTCGAAAAAAGAAAATTGGAGATGCATTTGTGTCCCTTCTGCTCCCAAACCGACCCCAAAACATCAAAGAGGCGACCTGCGTTTACATTTTAAATGTTCATATAAAAACTTCTATCTTGCCAAGCTTTTCTTTTTTTTAACAGCACTGTATGAGGATCCCCACGTCGGCCTTTTAAAATACCTTTTAATTAATTCAAACACTTTACATTTGATTTAATTTTCATTTTAAATGTAAAATGTTTTATTCCTCTTTTGAAATTGTGCAAAAGTGCAAAAAGCATATAGAAGGATTAATTTTAATTTTGTATTTATTCTTTTTTAAATGTTCAGCACTGTGAGCTAACAGTCTGTTTGTAATGTGCGATATAAATAAAGATGATCTGTATTATTATAAAAGGCTTTTTTTTACATTTCGCCCCCATAATGAGGTCATTAGATCATTAACCCTACGAGCCAATCAGAGGCCGAGTAGGGCGGGTCCCCCAGCCAATGGCTGTGAGAGGTGATAACGAGTCTTGAATAATTCTGGTTAAAGCTGCCCACGTGCACCTCAAGAGAAACATTCATGTAACAAGACACGAAGGCATTTCAAACATTAGTGCGCATGTGCACACTGTGGCCACTAGATGGCGGCACACGACCAAACGTCTTTAACCACAAGGCGAGACGCCACGCCCCCTTTATGGATAAAAACACCAAATTATTGATGACCAAGAGAGGTGTTATTGGAGTGGGTGAGTACGAGTAAGTGGGGGAGACACCTGGAGATGTACACTATAAAACCTGAGCTCAGATTATTGGTCATTTACTGGATTTATTGATTGAAAAATTACTTTTTTATATCTGATTAATTGTTTCGAGTCACTTTTCAAGCAAAAAAAATCAAACAATAACCGGTAGCCGCTTCCTAAATGAGTGTTTTCCTTCTTCTCTCAGTTTGACATCGTTGCAAACTGAATATATTCAGATGTTCCAACAAGACGTTTAAAAACATCCCCAAAGAGTTACGACGCAGGTTAATCCACAATGACAATACTCTACATGTGATATTATTAAATGGAATTACAGCTCAAAAGTATATATCTTGTTTCTACATATCCATGTGGAGCTTAAGTATTATTATCAATATGTATCTGATGCAAACAAGTGAGCTTTACCCCAACTTCATGATGTAATGAAAGACGAGCTCCGGATCCACCACCCTGTTTCATGACTACAGAGGATGGGGCGGGGGGGGGGGGCTTTGTGTGCAATATCTGCTGGTTGACATATCGAAAATGTACACCACACTGCCTCCGGCTTCCATCAGATGCTGCTAGTGAGTGGGGGGGATTAAACGTTCAATCCCCCCCCCCCCCCACTCACTAGCTTGTTCCACATGACTTCCTCCTCCGCCAATCTATAAATAGATCCATTTACATCGCATTTTCATGGCTGAGGCGAGCTGTAAATTAATCATTTGCCGCTCGTCTCGTTCGCTGAAACACGATCGAACTTCTTCTTCTTCTTCTTCTTCTTCTTCTTCTTCTTCTTCTTCTTCTTCTTCTGTTGCCGTTCCCGGAGGTTAAGACGTTGACCACGTGCCGGTGACATCATCGCGTTTATGTTCAGCCACAGATGTACTTTCAGGCCTTTGGTCTCTTTTTTTGGGGCGTTCTAAACGCTGGGGTCGGTTTAACGTGAGCGATCATCGCTAAGCCCCGCCCCCTCGAATGCGATCACAATCAGGTCGTCTTCATTTTCACGCTGGTTTTGTGGATTTTGGACAGAGACGCTCTGTGTAACGAGTTTCCCCCACAAAAAATGTGATACATACATGCATTTATATGCATTTATATGCATTTAAATACATATAAATGCATATTTAAATGCATTTAAATGTGAATTTATGTGCATTTCTATGCAGTTGGTGACGGCGTGGGCTCCATGGCAGCTCTCACATCGAGACAGGAAGTAGAGAGACGGGTCGAGGATTAAGCTCTCGCCTCCTTCAGAGAGTTAAGGAAACAGCCGGTTGAGAAGGAAGCTGTAACAAGATGGGTGAGAAAGGTAAAGAAGGTCAGGAGCAACAGCCTGGAGACGGGGTCAAGAGGTCAGAGGTCATCAAGGTGAGATCCTGATGAGGTGAAAGAGGAACACGGCTGACTGTTAAAAAGGGCGTTTACAGTGATGAGTATACAGACTGATCCTGAGACAGTCACGTCTCCATGGCGACGTCACATCAGCCCTCACAGAACCGGCCCTCACAGAACCGGCCTTCACAGAACCAGCCCTGCACAGAACCAGCCCTCTACAGAACCAGCCCTCCACAGAACCAGCCCCCACAGAACCAGCCCTGCACAGAACCAGCCCTGCACAGAACCAGCCCTCTACAGAACCAGCCCCCACAGAACCAGCCCCCACAGAACCAGCCCTCACAGAACCAGCCCTCACAGAACCAGCCCTGCACAGAACCAGCCCTCTACAGAACCAGCCCCCACAGAACCAGCCCTCTACAGAACCAGCCCTCACAGAACCAGCCCTCTACAGAACCAGCCCTCTACAGAACCAGCCCCCACAGAACCAGCCCTCACAGAACCAGCCCTCTACAGAACCAACCCTCTACAGAACCAGCCCTCTACAGAACCAGCCCCCACAGAACCAGCCCTCACAGAACCAACCCTCTACAGAACCAGCCCCCACAGAACCAGCCCTCACAGAACCAGCCCTCACAGAACCAGCCCTCTACAGAACCAACCCTCTACAGAACTGGCCCTCACAGAACCAGCCCTCACAGAACCAGCCCTCTACAGAACCAACCCTCTACAGAACCAGCCCCCACAGAACCAGCCCTCCACAGAACCAGCCCTCTACAGAACCAGCCCTCACAGAACCAACCCTCTACAGAACCAGCCCTCACAGAACCATCCCTCCACAGAACCAGCCCTCCACAGAACCAGCCCTCACAGAACCATCCCTCAACAGAACCAGCCCTCACAGAACCAGCCCTCTACAGAACCATCCCTCCACAGAACCAGCCCTCACAGAACCAGCCCTCTACAGAACCAGCCCTCTACAGAACCGGCCCTCCAGCTCCGCCCCGTCCGGGGGGCTGACTCTGCATTATTGCGTCACGCCTCCAGATTTATTCATTATGTAAGAAGTCTAAAAATAGCCGACCCAGCCGGGGACCCTCGGCCCGCGGTGGAAATAGAAGGCGGCGCCAAGCGGGTCGGGTTATATTTAGCAACGCGCCGGCGCCCGCCGCCAGGAATAGCACGGCGAGGTATTTACATCTTCATCCTCCGACTCGGCCTCGTGCTCGCAGGAACGTCTCCATCCCTCTGAGCGGAGTGGACAGCCGTGTGTGTGTGTGTGTGTGTGTGTGTGTGTGTGTGTGTGTGTGTGTGTGTGTGTGTGTGTGTGTGTGTGTGTGTGTGTGTGTGTGTGTGTGTGTGTGTGTGTGTGTGTGTGTGTGTGTGTGTGTGTGTGTGTGTGTGTGTGCGTGCGTGCGTGCGTGCGTGCGTGCGTGCTGGAGGCTTTCTGAGGTGCACATCATAAAAATTGTTACACACCTTTCCTTCTTCCATTACTCGTCTCCGCCTGATTCAGCAGCGTGCGAGGGCATCCGGCATTAGACGAGCTTGTAAAGGAGGAGCGAGGGAAATAAAACTCGAGTCCCCCCCCCCTCCTCCCCCCCCCACAGCGACTAGAGTGATATTAGAATCGTGCTGAGCTCGTTCCCGTCTGCTTTATTGCTTTAGCGGCCGGCGGTCAGCGCGGAGAGGAGCGAGCGATTCCCCGAGAGCTGCGTTTAAAAAACATAAAGGAAGACGTTTTTCTTTTGTGGTGAGACGAGATGACGAAGAGGATGATGACGAAGAGGATGATGAGCTACGCGACGTTAATTCATCCGTTTTATGAGAAGAGACGTAGAAGGAGAGTTTGAGCCTTGATTTAGTTCCAGATGTACGTTTCATTGCTGAATTAGTGTCGAATAGACACTTTATAGAGGGTTGTGTTGAGCTTGTAGTACCATATTGCCCCACTAGAGAGCTTGTAGTTCCATATTACCCCACTAGAGAGCTTGTAGTTCCATATTACCCCACTAGAGAGCTTGTAGTTCCATATTACCCCACTAGAGAGCTTGTAGTACCATATTACCCCACTAGAGAGCTTGTAGTACCATATAGATAGATAGATAGATATATACTTTATTAATCCCCAAGGGGAAATTTGTCGAGCCAGTAGCAGCAACACACAAGAATAAAAAAACAAAACACAAAATATAAGAAGGGTTAGGGTGATCTGGCAAGAGGTGAACTGTTGTAGAGCCTCATAGCCGTCGGCAGGAATGTTCTCCTGTATCTGTCCTTGTGGCAGCGGAGCGTGAGGAGACGTCTGGAGAAAGTACTCCTCTGTCCCTGTAGGAGGTGGTGGAGAGGGTGGTCCGGGTTGTCCAATATGGACACCAGTTTCTTCAACGTCCTCCTCTCCACCACCTGTTCCAGGTGCTCCAGCTGGCAGCCGATGATGGAGCCAGCCTTCCTAACCAGTTTGTTAAGACGGCTGGTGTCACCGGCTCCGATGCTGCTCCTCTAGCAGACAATGGCAAAGTGCAGCACACTGGCCACAACCGACTGGTAGAATAACTCCAGCATCTTGCTGCACACGTTGAAGGATCCAAGCTTTCTCAGGAAAAAGAGTCGACTCATCCCCTTCTTGTACACAGCGTTGATGTTGGCCTTCCAGTTCAGTCGGCTGTCGATGGAGACGCCCAGGTACTTGTACTCCTCCACCATGTCCACGTCCACTCCCAGGACACTCAGAGGTGTAGGAGCTGTCGCCTTCCTCCTGAAGTCCACCACCATCTCTCTGGTCTTGGCCACGTTCAGCCGCAGGTGGTTCTCATCGGCCCACTTTACAAAGTCACTCACCACTGCCCTGTACTCCTCCTCCCGTCCATCCCTAATACACCCGACCACTGCAGAGTCATCAGAGTACTTCTGCAGATGGCATGACTCCGTGTTGTACTGGAAGTCACTGGTGTACAGGGTGAAGAGGAAGGAAGACAGAACAGTTCCCTGTGGGGCTCAACATCACTGACCACCGTTCCAGACAGCACACGCCCATTCTGACAAACTGTGGTCTGCCTGTGAGGTAGTCAGTGATCCAGGAGATGGTGGACGCGTCCACACCGGCCACCCGCAGCTTCTCACTCAGCAGCAGTGGCTGGATGGTGTTAAATGCACTGGAGAAGTCAAAGAAAGTGACTCTCACAGAGACACCGGTTCCATCCAGGTGCGACTGAGCTCGTTGCAGCAGGTAGATGATGGCGTCGTCCACTCCCACATGAGGCTGGTAAGCAAATTGCAGAGGGTCCAACGACGATTTCACCTGCGGCCGGAGGCGGGCCAAGACCAGCCTCTCCAGCACCTTCATCACATGGGAGGTGAGGGCGACCGGTCGGTAGTCATTGAGGCCAGATGGTGCTGACTTCTTTGGGACAGGGACCAGGCACAACGTCTTCCACAGCACCGGGACTTCCCCCAGCCTCAGGCTGAGGTTGAAGAGGCGCTGCAGGACACCAGACAGCTGGGTGGCGCAGGTCTTTAGGACCCTGGGGCTGATGCCATCAGGACCTTCAGCTCTGCGCTGGTGTAGTTTCTCCAGCTGTCTTCTCACCTGGTCAGTCGTCACAGAGAGAGGGGAGGTGGAGGAGCCCATTGTTATTGAGGGCTCGGTGGATGTGCAGCTCAGCAGGGGGACAGAGGGGGAGGTGTTTGGGAGGTGTGATGTGGAGGAGACAGGAGGGCTGTGAACTGAACCTATTGAAAAACAGTTGAGCTGGTTGGCCCTCTCCAGGAGCCCCTGGCTGTCTCCTCCCACCTTGAAGCCAGTTATCTGCTTCATGCAAGACCACACCTCCCTTGTGTTGTTCAGCTGGAGTTTGGCCTCCAGCTTCCTCCTGTAGGAGTCCTTGCCTCCTGAGCTTCACCTTTAGGTTGCGCTGGGCTTTCTCAGCTCATCCCTGTCTCCAGACCTGAAAGCAGCTTTCTTCATGTTAAGAAGCGCCTTCAGGTCCCTGGTGATCCAGGGCTTGTTGTTGGGGAAGCAGCGCACAGTCCGTGATGGGATGGTGGTGTGTTCACAGAACTTGATGTATTCCGTGATGCAGTCGGTCATACTGTTGATGTCCTCCCGTGCGGTCCACACAACACATCCCAGTCCGTTGACTCAAGCAGTCCTGTAGAGCGTCGTTAGCCTCCAGAGACCACCTCCTCACAGTCCTGGTGGTCACCGCAGCCTCTTCACCAGAGGAACATACCTGGGTGTCAGCCGGACCAGGTCATGATCAGACCTGCCGAGGGGAAGGGCAGTGGCGCTGTATGCGTCCTTAGTATTAGCATACAGCAAGTCCAGAGTTTTATTGTTCCTTGTTGGGCAGTCTATGTATTGATGGAAGGTTGGCAGAGCTTTTTCCAATGTGGTGTGGTTAAAGTCACCAGTGATAGCCATGAATGCTCCAGGCTGATGATTCAGCAGAGCAGACACAGTGGAGTGGATGGTGTCCACAGCTTCCTCAGCGTCAGCTGATGGCGGCACGTACACGACAACCACAATGGCGGACGTGAACTCTCTCGGCAAATAGTACGGGCGCATCCCCACGGCCAACAGTTCAATGTTCGGGCTACAGAAGCGCCCCTTCACGCACACATGGTCCGGATGGCACCACCGTTCATTCACATAAACAGCGATCCCGCCCCCCCTCTTCTTACCGCTCTGTGTAGCGTCTCTGTCAGCCCGAACAGTCCTGAAGCCGGGCAAAGACGCGCTGTGATCCGGATAGTCCGCGTGTAGCCACGTCTCAGTGAAGCACAAGAGACTGCTCTCACGGAAGATCCTCTCAGACATTACCAGCGCCGAGCTCATCCGTCTTATTCGCCAAAGACTTCACGTTCCCCGTTATGATCGACGGTACCGAGGGTTTGTATCTCCTCGTTTTAGCCCTCCGCTTGACACCCGATCTGCAACCGCGAGCCCTTCTCCGTAGCTCCAGCGGGATCACAGGTCTTTCTCCAGGCAGAAGCTGCGGCCTGCACAGCGCGATCAGCTGAGCGAGTAGACGACGGACCCGTCATTGTTTTGCTGTGGCTCTCCGATACTCACGACAAAGTGAACAAAAGCCACAGTAGAATTATCGAAAAAAGTAGTTATGGTCCAGTGTCCGACCGTAACTAAGACAAACGTGAAAGAAAAGAAAAAGAAAAAGAGAGGAAAAGTGCAAAAAAAGACAATAAAATAAAAGCAAAACGCCACTACTGAAACAAGCAGCCGTTGGCACAGCGCCATACACAGAGTGTGTAGTACCATATTGCCCCACTAGAGAGCTTGTAGTTCCATATTACCCCACTAGAGAGCTTGTAGTACCATATTACCCCACTAGAGAGCATGTAGTACCATATTACCCCACTAGAGAGCTTGTAGTACCATATTACCCCACTAGAGAGCATGTAGTACCATATTACCCCACTAGAGAGCGTGTAGTACCATATTACCCCACTAGAGAGCTTGTAGTTCCATATTACCCCACTAGAGAGCTTGTAGTACCATATTACCCCACTAGAGAGCATGTAGTACCATATTACCGCACTAGAGTGCTTGCAGTACCATATTACCCCACTAGAGAGTTGTAGTACCATATTACCCACTAGAGAGCTTGGTACCATATTACCCCACTAGAGAGCGTGTAGTACCATATTCCCACTAGAGCGTGTGTACCATATTACCCACTAGAGAGCGTGTAGTACCATATTACCCCACTAGAGAGCTTGTAGTACCATATTACCCACTAGAGAGCTTGTAGTACCATATTACCCACTAGAGAGCGTGTAGTACCATATTACCCCACTAGAGAGCGTGCAGTACCATATTACCCCACTAGAGAGCGTGTAGTACCATATTACCCCACTAGAGAGCTTGTAGTACCATATTACCCACTAGAGAGCTTGTAGTACCATATTACCCCACTAGAGAGCTTGTAGGCACATGTATGATAATGGGCCACACAAAATAAACCAGATTGAATTGAGCGGTACGAACGTCGTCGGCGCAGCAGGAAGCTGTGAGTCCACCTGAGGGGGCGTTCCCGTGTGACTCCAGATGTTCCCGTGTGACTCCAGATGTTCCCGTGTGACGCCCGGTTGCCGCTGTCAGGTAGAAGCACCAGAGAACACCTGGTTTTTAAATGTGTCTAATTTTTTAAAAACACGTACGTGCAAAGTTTTTCTGCCGACGGTGGAGAAATACTTTGAAACTGAAATGTTCTGACGGGTCACGCTCGTTATTTAAGAGCTCCTTCACCTGACAGGAGAATACAACATACAGCTCTTTAAAACACATCAGTGTGTATGTGGAGGAGCTTTGACCCGTGGTTTTTGTCTTTTTGCAGCATTTGTTGATATGAAAAACAAACATGTAGAATAAAAACCAGCCGTACCGAATGCACCGAGATTCAGGCCAGAAGCCACGTTGGAGGCGTGTTGAGGAAGAGGAGCGTTGTGAGAGGAGACGCTCGCTTTGAGGAGGTGCAACGGCGTGAAGAAATCTATTCCAGGGCTCTCATTGGTGTCATCATCCAGGAGACAGACAGACAGGCAGACAGACAGACAGACAGACAGACAGGCAGACAGACACAGACAGACACAGACAGACAGGCAGACACACAGACACAGGTGCCCGTCAACTGAGAGTCCACCCGGGGAGGGTTCTGTCGGTTCATCATCATAATAATAAAAAAACTAAATAATAATATTAATAATAATATTAATAAATGCATTCCATTTTTACAGATTTTTCAAAGTAATATATACATACTAATTAACTGGAGAGATTTCTGTCGGTTAATAATAATAATTTAAAATAAATAAATAATAAAATAATAAAATAATAAAATAATAATGATAAAATCATAATAATATTAATAATGCATTCCATTTATACAGTGTTTTTCAAAGTAATATATACATACTAATTAACTGGAGAGGTTTCTGTCGGTTAATAATAATAATAATCATAATAATAATCATAATAATAATAAGATCATAATAATAATATTAATAATGCATTCCATTTATACAGCGTTTTTCAAAGTTATATATATACATACTAATTAACCGGAGAGGTTTCTGTCTGTTAATAATAATAATAATTCTAAAAAAATAAATAATAAAAATAATAATAATAATCATAATAATAATACAATAATATTAATATTAATAATGCATTCCATTTATACAGTGTTTTTCAAAGTAATATATATACATACTAATTAACAGGAGAGGTTTCTGTCGGTTAATAATAGTAATAATAATGATAATAATAATAATGCATTACATTTATACATTGATTTTTGAAGTAATATATACATAAGAATTAAAACATCCTAGAACAGGGGTATTCAACTAAAATGTTAAGAGGTCCAGTTAGAGAAATTTTCTTGAAGCAAAGGTCCAGAAGATCATAATGTCTAACTATTTAGTGTGATATATATAGCCTGGTAGTTGTATCAACATCTGCATGTAATCAATACCTTTCAAATCAAATGAATTCAGTACGATTAAAACACTTTTTAACAATATTTATTATCATGTAACATAGAACTGGACTGCAGATATGTATAATGTTCTCATGAACTAAATAAAAATAGGGCTGCATTTTAAAATAAAATAAATACAAAATGAAAATTGTGCATGTAATAATAAATAATAATAATCAAATAAAGTGCTTAACTTCAGAAAAATTAAATAAAGGGAGGAAAAGCTTAAATTTCCCCATTTGTTTCACAGTCTCAAACAATTTGACAGATAATAAATCTCAACACATCTTAACAATTGAACAGTTTTAGAGCATCACTCTTGCATCCCACTCCCCCACTTGTTTGCTCAGTGTGAGAATTGAGCTCTAGCTTGTCCTGCCAGGACTTTAAACCTGGGCTTGAATGGAGTCAGGGCTATCCTCATGCACATGTGGAGGTGCTCATTGGTGAGCCTCGAACGATATTTATTTTTGATGATATTCATCGTGGAGAAAGCTGCCTCGCAGTTGTAGGTGGAGCCAAACATGGTCAAGATGTATATGGCAACTTTCCTCAGACCTGGAAAAGCTGTCTCAGGGACCGTTTGGAGACAGAAAGTGGAAGGGTCAGTTCTTAGAAACTGCTCTTTCAGGGACACATCTGCTTGGAGATCAACCAGTTGCATCTGGAGAGGCCCAGGATTTACCCATTTAAAGTGCTGTGTGACTTCCTTTGAGAACCCCCTGACATCAGTGATGATAAATGGGTTCTGAATGAACATGGTGAGCTGCTGTCCAAAGCTGAAGCTGTCAAAACGGTTGCTGAAGTTTACGATCAGCTTATCAATGAAGTCAACAAAGAAGCCGCATCTCTCTGTCCCTGAACCTGTTCCTGCACTGCTGGGGAGTGTGCACAGTCTCCCTGCAGGTCTTCCTTGAACAACTCAAGTTTCTTTTGAAAGGAGCGGACAGCGGTCATCAGTTCACAAATTGAATTGTCCTTGCCTTGTAGCCTCAAATTCAGTTCATTCAGATGTGCAGTGATATCAACCAAAAAGGCCACATTATCCATCTGTTTATCATTTCCTAAAAGAGAAAACTGTGTTGCTTTCTGATGTGTTAGCTCTGCCAAAAGATGCTACTTCCTCCTGATGGACCAAAAGCGCTAAGACCCTCCCTTTGCTGAGCCATCTCACATTATTGTGCAGCAAAGATTATCAGCATTGGCATCAACTTCTCTGAGGAATTCCCTCAGCATGCGATGCTGGGTGGAAGAGGATGCCCTGAGAAAATTGATCATTTTCATCATTGTATTCATCACTTCAGCATGCTCATCTGACAGGGAGGCACAGAGGACAGATTGATGAATGATGCAATGGTAAGCTATGAGCTCTGGATTGTCCTCTTTCAGTCTTGCTACAGCTCCTTTCTCTCTCCCTATCATAGCAGGGGCTCCATCTGTGGCTATTGAAACCACTTGTGTTGGTTCTATTCCTCTCTTCGTTAACATCTCCTTAATGGCCAGGTAGATATCTTCTCCTCTTGTACTGGTCTGAAGGGGAGTGACACCTAACAGGTCTTCACAGAATGCTTTCTGGTCTGTGTTGAAAAACCTGACGTACACTAACAGCTGAGCATTGTCACAGATGTCAGTGGACTCATCCACAGCTAAGCCTACACATGGTGCCTTATGTATGGCTTCATTTAGCTGGGTTAGCACATCCTGAGTTAATATTTCACTTTTCTTTGTGGCAGATGATGCTGACATGGGTATTTGCTTTATCTTATCACAAAGCTCTTGTTTTGGTTTTCCGTCAAGCAGGGCTCTCAAGTCTCACGCATTGAGCGTGAGACAGTCTCATCTCCTCCTCCTCCCACACATCGAATTCCTCGCTGAAAACCTCTTTAATGCTTGAATGCAGGGGTGCACAATACGCCGAGCGATTGTTCCACTGCAGAGCTCCGACGCGGTCTGCGCGCATTGGGATGGCAAAAAAATAGTCACTTCCCGTCAACAACTTGTAGAATAGTCACCCCCCCCAGCTGTATCGGGTGCTGATGCAAATCTCACGCTTGCCTGTCTTCAAAACTTGAGAGCCCTGCGTCAAGTAATGTTTCAGCGACGACACTCATGCATTCTTTGACAAGCCCTCCATCAGTAAATGGCTTTTTGTGTTGCCCCAAAATCCAAGCAACTCTGAGGGAACACTCATGAGCACGTTGTTGGGCAGTGAACGTGTGGCTCAGGATCCTGGTGGACTGTTCATATTGGGCTGTGAGACCACTTATTTTCTGTGATCTCACTTCGGATTTGAGTGGGTATGTTTGTTCAAAACCTTTATGTTTTGTCTCATAATGGCGTTTCACATTGCCACTTTTAATAAGTGCCACGGTTTCTGAACATATAAGACACACTGGTTTTGTGCTCCCTGTGGGAAGTATGAACAGAAATGAGTCTGTCCATTCCGGATTAAATGCTCTATTTTCGCTGTCAACTTTTCTTTTTTTGGAGAGCGACATTTGTTCCTTATGTTTCTCTCCCTTTCTCTGTCTCACTCGCCTTTTTCTCAACTTTCTCCGGCGCAGTTGTCCGTTTCTCTCCCTTTCGCTGTCTCACTCGCCTTTTTCTCAACTTTCTCCGGCGCAGTCGTCCGTTTCTCTCCCTTTGTTTTCTACATGTATCGCTTTCTTTTTCTTTCTACCGTCTTTTCAAGTGTAACCTGCCTCTACTTTCTCATCTGTCTGCGTAGCGCTGTCTGTTGAGACGTAATGTTTACCGCCGAGAATGCATAGATTTGATTGGCTGAGTGGTATCACGTGGGATGGCTTAACTCGCATGCAATTGGTCTGTGCGTTTCCGCATCCGCTAAACCACTACCGTAAAGACTGCAAAAGCTGCGCCGCGCCGCCGGGTAAAAAAATTAAAACACCCCGTCAGGTTTTAAATCATAACCTTCTGTTTTGGCTGGCGGTCCGGGTCCGGATGGGACGGCCTCTGGGTCCGGACCCGGACCGCGGTCCGCCAGTTAGTGACCTGTGTCCTAGAAGCTATACAATATAAATAAATAAAATTACAATAAAAACAATAGATGAAAGCAATAACAACGTAGAGCTCACAATCACACATTCAAAGCCGGTGTGAACAGCTGGGTTTTGATTTGTGATTTTTTTTTAATGCAAAAAGGGTCGGTGCAGTCTGGGATGAGTTCCATAGGGGGGGGCAGAAATAGAGAGGGCTCCGTCATGCTAACACACTAACATGTTAAAGACCAGAGGTCCTTCAGATACACAACGGGTTTAATTTGAGATTATTCTCTATGAGTGATCACCCAAAAACAACAACAAAAACAGTTTAATATGAATATTTATTTAAAGACTTCAATTCTTACAGAAACAGTCATTTTAAATCTTTAGTGGCTTCCATGAGAACAGTAAAACCTGTGCTGCCTGACTATCAATCACCCCAATAACTGGATATTAAGTACACACTAGTCATCAATGGTTGTGTCATCACAGCATCGAGCAGAAGACGCGAGTCGCTGTGTTCGAGAGCTGATGAAGAGGAGATTCATGACATCTTGGGGGTGAAATGCAGATTAAGAGTAACTTTAAAGACGGCCGCTTGACGACGTCCTGCTCAGCTCACTGATTGGTCGAGAGCGAGGCAGCCCCCCCCCTCTGGTTATTCACATCCCTCCGCCACCGGGTTAGAGAGAACAACGCTATGACAGGATGTCTGATGAGTGGCTGTGCACGAGCGCACCAAACGAAGAAGAAGAAGAAAGGGACAAGTCCTCAGAAGAAGTCCCACAAAAATGGAGACTTTTAAGGCAAAAGAGTCTAAAATAACGTGAAGATGTCATGTTACAGTTATTTTGAACCCCAGCGATGCATCTCTGATAGAAACAAAACTCTACACATGCAGAAGAAGAGTAGAACAGGATCTAAATCACGAGCATTCCATTAAACCACTTGGTTAATAATATACGCGGTACAGTAACGCGTGGCGTCCCATGCATGCCGCCGCACGGCGTGGAGGCCACGGTGAGCGTGGGGGGGGGGGGCGACGAGGTGTAGACCCACGTCGTTTCCTCGCCTCGTGAAGTCTCCTTCACAATAAAAGCTTTTCTGATTGTCACTCCGACACCGGAGGAACAGCGGTTTCACACGTCACTGAACCCACGGGGGCTTCGAGCTGAGGCTCCGCCCACTTCACTGTTTCTAGGGCTGAACCCACGGGGGCTTCATGCTGAGGCTCCGCCCACTTCACTGTTTCTAGGGCTGAACGCCGTAAAATGTCCCGTCTGTAAGACCACTGTTCCTCTGAGAGAAGAAGCAGCTTAATCTGCCCTCCACCCCGGCCTTGTTATGTAACATGCATGTTTCATATATAAATACATGTACTGGAAGTACAGTGTGTGTGTGTGTGTGTGAGATGAAGTTGACATTGTGTCGTGATAAATAAATTAAAAGGCTCCGCCTTGTGTTTCAGGAGGAGAGTCCTCTCCAGAAAACAGAGTATATACAGAATACATATATATATATATAAATAATTATATATACATACATAAATATTTCTATATATATATATGTATACACATATATATAAATACATATATATATATATATATATAAAAGGACTATTCCTGCCTGATCTGAGCTGGCTCAGTCCGGTGTATACCAGACCTGAGGCCAGTGCTACATTGTGCAATCCGCCATTAAACGACCCTGAAGAGTACAAAATCTACCGGACCCCCCCCCCCCCCCCTTTCGGACCCCTCGTGGGAGAGCGCGTGATGTTTGGAGGAGGGTTGCATCGGGCGCTCCTCACACAGGAGGCGAGGGTGGAGAACACGGTGGTGATCACAGGAAGCAGGAAGTAGTTTGGGTACTTTAATAACGGGGGTCGACGTCATAATCACACCCATGTCAAGTCACAGGAGGGCATCTTTAAACTATACGGTGAAGAACATTCGCATTACGCTTTACTCGCGTGAGTTTACTCGCATTACCATTTGTGGCTTTTCGCTTTACTCGCGCGAGGGGCGGGGCTTAGAGGAAGCGTGGCTTATCTATGTGGCTTTACTTAAGTTAGCATTTCCCCGATCCACTGTGGACGAACTAACCACGAGTTCTGCTTCATACTTTTTGTGGACACACAAACGTCGGAATAAATATATTTTTATATATATAAATAAATATATAAATATATCTATTTATATATAAACTAGTGCTGTGAAAAATAACGCATTAACGCGTTATGATTAAATTACAGGATTAATTAGTTAAATTTTTTAACGCATTTAACGCATGCGCAGAATGAGCTTCCAATACGTCTGTTGTTGGTCGTCTCTCCAGCAGCGTGTCATTCTGTCTCTAGTGTCGCGTTAACACGACTCCGATCTCCGTCTCGCCCCCCCCCCCCCATATATCTATATCAATATATATAAATATATATTTATACATAACACAGTTCGGTGACTTTCACCGACTACGTCTGAATAGTTAGATTCACCAACGGCGAAGCATCTCGACGCTGATTGGCTTTCGCATCTCGTCGTCGGGCGGATTAATTTTTTTCGCCAAACTTGAGGCGAATATTCGCAAACACGCAATTCTCGCCAAACGGCACCCAGCGAAAATGCGTCCATCGCAGCCGCCGCTGATGTAAAAAAGTGTTAGTTTGTATTTCACCAAAGTCTCAGGATGAGTTGATAAAATGACTGATTGCGTCACTTCTAGTAAATATTCTAATCACAGCGTGTAACTGATATTGATTATTTTAAGCGCTGCAGTGCATTGCTCCCGTGCTGCGTTCAAGTGCTTCTCCAAACTGTTCTCCATCCACATCCGGAGGATAAGCGCCTCACGACAAGCCCTCTTCACAACACGTGAACCCTTGAACAATGCATTACAGTTGACAGGATGTTGCTACGTACCGCACTTTAAAAACACCATCACCTAAACCGTTAGCTTATAAAAAATACAGGCCTGTTGTTCATGATTTAAATATGAATAACCGATGTATAAACACGAATAAGGCCTGTTAGTCATGATTTAAATATGATTACAGGCCTCGGTAGAAAAATGTAATCCTTACATCAGCAGTCAAGAAGCAGCATCACGTATGTACAGAATATCCACCAGGACACAAGGAAACAAAGGCAGACATTTGTACAGTGTATAAATATCTGAGAACATGTTCTACAAGCAGTTCATATATATTTATGTATAGAAGTATATATTGTAATTAAGCATCATCAGCCGAGAAGTATAGGATGAGGCGTACGTTTAGAAAAATGTTGTAAACCTTCTCCACGTTGACTCATGACTGAATAGGATGGGATCTACAGTTGGTATTAAAAAGTGCTCTTCACACATTTGATCACACACACACAAAAAAAAAAAATAATAGAGTGCTCTTCAGACGTCTGGGTGGGAGGAGCCTCGGGGTAGGAGGGGCCTCGGCATGGGAGGGGCCTCGGGGTACAGCGGCGTTCTGGCAGGAATTGGTTTGTGCTGCACGCTGTAATGTTTGTCCATACACTTTGATGCAAGGTCGCCCCAAAAACCTGGCCTCCAGTGGCAGTGCAAGTACCTGTATTTAATCTGTATTTGTATTTAATGAGTATTTCCACCCCAAGAACACCTAGAATATCAAATAAGTTTGTGTTTCGTGGTTACAATGGATTCCAATGGCGGTTTAAAAAAAAAGCGTCACTATGCCGTTCGGGTAGCTCTACTCGACGGACGAAACAGCCAACTATGATGTCGACGAATGGAAGCTGTGTTGAGATGGAAGTATGTGTTCTCAACTGAGTCCCGCCCACTTTAAACTGAGCTTGTCCTACTTTAAACTGAGCCCCACCCACTTTAAACTGAACACGCCCACTTTAAACTGAGCCCCGCCCACTTTAAACTGGACCCGCCTACTTTAAACTGAGCCCCACCCACTTTAAACTGAGCTCATCCTCCTTTAAACTGAGCCCCACCCACTTTAAACTGAAGACGCCCACTTTAAACTGGACCCGCCTACTTTAAACTGAGCCCCACCCACTTTAAACTGAGCTCATCCTACTTTAAACTGAACCCGCCCATTTTAAAACTGCCAAACAAAAACTGAAATCTCAGAAAATATATTTTAAAAATATCCTCCATCTTATTATTGGTGTTAACGAACATCTAGAGACCTTTTTGAATATATTTAAATTAAAGAATAAATTAAAAGGTGTGACTCACTGAGGAAACAGGAATCCATCGTAAGTGTTTGAATTCAGGAGGAACACGCTGGTTTATGGTGACTGCCCCTTTAAGAAGGTGTTTCCAAACCTGTTACTGCACTAAACACCTTCAGGGGTTATAACTGAATATAACTGATGTTTCACAGTCACTACTGTGATCCACACGGGCCGTAGAATAAACCCCTCTTTGCATCGTGTTGGTTGGGTGCACGTGTTCACAGTGGGGGGGGGGGGGGAGTCACCTGATCTGACAGCTACCGGGAAAAAAAGTGATTCAATTCTCCACCTGCAGTTTGGCAAACACTTCACGACGTGAGAAAAGTGAGAAAAAAACCAACCTGTGAACTCGACAGAAACAACCTGTTTTATACTCGTGTGAGAGAAAAGAAAAGAAAAGAAGAAATGCTTCTGAAGAACGGGTAAAGACGTAAAGTACACAGTCGTGTCTGGGCCTGAGGACGACATGCTTCTCTTAAGACTAGCACATGCTCCATTTATTAAAATTAATGAGAAAAAAAACATCCACGCTGTGTGTTGAAGAATTTGGGTCTAAATGTTTTTTGTTTTTTTTACAAAGTAAAAACTTCCAGTTCCTGCAGCCGCAAAAAAAAAGAAGAAGAAAGTAAAAGTGAAAGTCTTGGATCGGTATAAATGTCCTCCTGAAGGTTTCTCCTCACATTTGAACACGGAGGATGTGAGGAATATAAATATAAATATCAGAAGTTCATGAGCTCCGGTGGTCCGTGTCCACGCCGGCGGAGGCCGGTGGGCTCAGACCTCCACCACCTCCACCCGTAAACCCCCCAGAGCTCCACCCGCCAAGGAGGACGGACAGTCCGTCCTCGGGGGGTCTGATCCGCGTTCCCCCCCGAAAGAGAGCGCCGTGCTCCGGAGCCTCCGGTGAAGAAGAGGAGGAGGAGGAGAGACGAGAGGCCAGTAGCGGCGGCCCGGCGGCGTCCGGCCTCCTAGATGCGGCTTACCCGTCTGCAGAGGAGCGGGTGGAGGGCGGGCGGAGGGCCCGGCGTGTAGGGGGGGGGCGGCGGGCCGGGCTTGATGCCCCGGGTCCGCATGAAGGACAGGAACTGGTCCGGGATCTCGGCCAGAACCTCCTTGGCCAGCCGGGCCATGCTCAGGATGTGGTTCCCCCGCCGGTCAATGTAGTCCCTGAAGGGGACGAACTGGAGGGAGGAGAGGAGACGAGGAGAGGAGACGGGTTAAAGAGAGGAGAAGAGACAGGGAGGGGAGAGGAAACAAGGAGAGGTGAGGAGACGAGGAGAGGAGAGGGGGTTAAAGAGAGGAGAAGAGACACGGAGATGACAGGAGAGGAAACAGAGAGAGGAGACGGGGTTAAAGAGAGGAGAGAGGGAGGGGAGAGGAAACAAGGAGAGGAGAGGAAACAGGGAGAGGAGACGGGTTAAAGAGAGGAGAAGAGACAGGGAGAGGAGAGGAAACAAGGAGAGGAGAGGGGGTTAAAGAGAGGAGAGGAGATAAGGAGAGGAGAGGAAACAAGGAGAGGAGAGAAAACAAGGAGAGGAGAGGGGGTTAAAGAGAGGAGAAGAGACAGGAAGAGGAGAGGAAACAAGGAGAGGAGAGGGGGTTGAGGAGAGGATACAAGGAGAGGAGAGGGGGTTAAAGAGAGGAGAAGAGACAGCGTTAAAGAAAGGAGAGGAGACAAGGAGACAGGGTTAAAGAGAGGAGAGGAGACAGGGAGAGGAGAGGAGACAAGGAGAGGACACAGGGTTAAAGAGAGGAGAGGAGACAGGGAGAGGAGAGGAGACAAGGAGAGGACACAGGGTTAAAGAGAGGAGAGGAGACAGGGAGAGGAGAGGAGACAAGGAGAGGAGACAACGTTAAAGAAAGGAGAGGAGACGGTAAGAAAACAAACGATCGGAGGAGTAAATATAAAAATGTCCGCCTGAGGACACGAGCCTCCGGAGGGTCAGACGCGTTGACCTCTCGGTGACCCCTGACCCTAGAGGTCGAGTCTCTACCTGAACGATGTCACGCTCGGCGGAGCGTCCTTGAGACGAGATCCTCTCCTCGTCCCCGTCCAGCTCGATCATCTCTGGGGAGAGGAGCACATCGGTCAGGAGGGGGAGGGGGGGGGGGGGGGGAGGAGGAGGAGGATGAAAGTGAGGAGGAGGAAGAAGAGGAGGATCTAGAAGAAAAAGAGGAGGAGGATGAAGGGTAGGAGGAGAAGGAAGAAGAAGAGGAGCAGGAAGAGGAGGAGGAAGTGGAAGGGGAGGAAGAGGAGGAAGAAGGACTTTGAGGAGGTGGAGGAAGAGGAGGAGGATGAGGAAGATGAAGGGGAGGAGGTGGAGGAAGCGGAGGAGGATGAGGAGGATGAGGAATTTGAGGAGGACGAAGAAGAAGAGCAGGAAGAGGAAGGGGAGGAGGTGGAGAAAGACGAGGAGGAGGACGCTGAGGAGGAGGATGGTGAAGAGGAAGAGGAAATTAATGGGGAATGTGAATTAGGGGGAAGAAGAGCCGCACAAGGAAGGCTGAACCATGTGGGAGGAAGAGAAGAATAGAGGAGGAGTACTGCAAGTAGACAGAGAACACACACACACACACACACACACACACACACACACACACACACACACACACACACACACACACACACACACGATCTTCACTTACCGTTAAATTCCGCCGGTCCGACCCCGACGATGATGATGGACATGGGCAGAGAGGCGGCCTGAAGAGGAGACACGAGGCTCAGCAAGACCTCAAGCTAACGGAATACTAACTAGCTAACGGAAGCGGATGACTAACTAGCTAACGGATCAGTAACTAGCTAACGGAAGCGGATGACGGAACGTTCTCATTTCATCCACAACCGTCTGAAGTCTCCAGAAAGAAATGAGTCCCATCTACATCTTCCTCCCCGAGCGGCAGCCCGACGCCCAATAATGTTTATTAAATCTGGAACTGCACTCCGCCGGGTGATGAATGGAGGTTTTAGTGTTTCATCTCCCCCCCCCCTCTCCCCCCCCCTGCTTATTAGATGAACGCCCCAGATTGCTGGAGATACGAAGAGGGTGGTGGATCCTCTGCGGGCTAGTAAATAATTACTCTGGAATCCGACCTTAACAATAACATTACATAACGTGGAGGAGGAAGAGGAGGAGGAGGGGGGCGAGGGGTGACGAAGAGCCGCGAGAAGCACCGAGGCTCCAAATATATATACGAAAATAATGGTTACACACATCAACTCTGATCACTCTAATTAGAAAGCATAGTTATTACAGTGTGTGTGTGTGTGTGTGTGTGGGGGGGCACTTAAAGTGACGGGCAGCTCCTCATGTTCCGCCCTCTCACATCCTGTTGGTTTATTAGACTCCATTAGAGGCTCCGCCCTCGTTTCACGGTCGTTAAACGGAGTGCACGGACAGGGCTGCGTTTGTTGAACCAGGTAAACAATAAACGATCCGTCAACAACAACAACAATAACAACGTGAGTGCGGCCGTACGTTGACGATGGACTCCTTGGTCTGCGCCATGTCCGTGATCACGCCGTCGGAGATGATGAGGAGGATGAAGTACTGGGAGCCGTCCGTCACCGCCGACGCATACCTGAGAGAGAGGCGCCGGGGGTCAAAGGTCAAGAGGCCGAGACTCCTCTTCTCCTCCTCTCCTCCTCTCCTCTTCCCTCATTCAGAAAGGTGTGGAGGTGGATTTGTGTCTTTATTACGCAACAAACCAAAAGATGTTTGGAGAGCAAATAAAAAATATATAAACTGACAATAAACGATGTGCTAGTTTTGCTTATGACACAAAAATGTTTGGCTGTGAATAAAATATTTAAAGAAAAAATACAAATTTGAGTTTGGAGGTAGTAGTTTGAGAGTTATGTGTTCTTTTAGTTCTTTTAGTTTCGTTTTAGTTTTAAAAGCAGGATTTTTAAAAATGTTTTGGGGGGGGGGACTTTTTTTTGTGCAAAATATAACTAAAACGCTTTTTTTTGGGTAACTTTAGTTTTTTTCGCAACGTTATGGTTTTTAAGAGCAACTTATTTTTTTGCAAACGTTTGTTTTTTGAGAAACCTTTTGTGTTTTTAGAGGTTTTTTTGGTGCAAATATGTTGTATTTCATAAGCCAAACTAACAGAATTTATTCTCAGTTTGAATATTTTGAATTACAAATGAGAAATTTGCTCTGAATTAAAAAAAATTAAAAACATGAAGACAGGGCATTTAAAAATAAATAAGAATATTATAGTTATAGTGTGTGTGTGCATCTTTTCTCATTAAATAATCTGGAGCTGTTTCTATAACATTAATTCATACGTATTGATATCTGAATTAAGCTTCAAAAAGGTTTATTTCTTAGCTCTGAACAAACGTTTATCACCTTTTATTCAATTTAATTCAGTTTATTTAAAATAGCTTAATATCACAAATTAAGAAATTGCCGAATTGGGCTTTAATGTTCTATAAAAACATGGTTGACTGTTTAAAATGACGCTTTGTCAGAGAAATATGAATCTGACGTGACTTAAATATATATATATATACTCATGTATAAGTTAAGTGACGTCTTATTGTTTTTAGTGAGCGTGAACAATGCAGCTATTCTGAGGCCGCGTGGGCGAGCGGGGGAGGGGAGCGAGAGAGTGATGGCATCTGAAGAAAAAAACGCAGATGAAAGGTGGGAAGAGAGATTGTTCCGGTGAGTCTGGAGGAGCGAGACGCGGGAGGAGGTAGAGGTCAAAGGGAGGAGGTGGAGGTCTCAGGTGGAGGTCTAAGGGAGGAGGTGGAGGTCTAATGGAGGAGGTAGAGGTCAAAGGGAGGAGGTGGAGGTCTCAGGTGGAGGTCTAAGGGAGGAGGTGGAGGTCTAAGGGAGGAGGTGGAGGTCTCAGGTGGAGGTCTCAGTGAGGAGGTGGAGGTCTATGGGAGGAGGTGGAGGTCTAAGGGAGGAGGTGGAGGTCTAAGGGAGGAGGTGGAGGTCTAAGGGAGGAGGTGGAGGTCTATGGGAGGAGGTGGAGGTCTATGGGAGGAGGTGGAGGTCTCAGTGAGGAGGTGGAGGTCTAAGGGAGGAGGTGGAGGTCTCAGGTGGAGGTCTCAGGTGGAGGTCTCAGTGAGGAGGTGGAGGTCTATGGGAGGAGGTGGAGGTCTCAGTGAGGAGGTGGAGGTCTAAGGGAGGAGGTGGAGGTCTCAGGTGGAGGTCTCAGTGAGGAGGTGGAGGTCTCAGTGAGGAGGTGGAGGTCTATGGGAGGAGGTGGAGGTCTATGGGAGGAGGTGGAGGTCTCAGTGAGGAGGTGGAGGTCTATGGGAGGAGGTGGAGGTCTATGGGAGGAGGTGGAGGTCTCAGTGAGGAGGTGGAGGTCTCAGTGAGGAGGTGGAGGTCTAAGGGAGGAGGTGGAGGTCTCAGTGAGGAGGTGGAGGTCTAAGGGAGGAGGTGGAGGTCTCAGTGAGGAGGTGGAGGTCTAAGGGAGGAGGTGGAGGTCTAAGGGAGGAGGTGGAGGTCTATGGGAGGAGGTGGAGGTCTAAGGGAGGAGGTGGAGGTCTAAGGGAGGAGGTGGAGGTCTCAGTGAGGCGGTGGAGGTCTATGGGAGGAGGTGGAGGTCTAAGGGAGGAGGTGGAGGTCTATGGGAGGAGGTGGAGGTCTATGGGAGGAGGTGGAGGTCTAAGGGAGGAGGTGGAGGTCTATGGGAGGAGGTGGAGGTCTATTATTATTTGTTAACTGGCATTAAAACTATTCAAAGACGATCTCTGGTGCTCCGGCTCCTCTCTTCGTGCTCGTTAGCCAGCTGGTCGTATTCCCGCTTTGTTGCTAGGCAGAATTCAGGAGGAGCATATCCGCTACTCCCCCCCCCCCCCCACACACACACCTAGCCTGAGAAGCAACAGGCAGATTCTTTAACAAATACCACACACACATACAAACCACACACACACACACACACACACATATGCACACACACATCACACTTACATACACACACACATATGCACACACACACATCACTTACATCCACACATATACCTCCTCCCCCCCCCACACACACACACCACACACACACAAATACCCCCCCTCCCACACGCACCCTCCTCCCACACACACATATATACCCTCCACCCGCTCCCCACACACACATACAGTACACACAGACCCCCCCACACACACAGGGATTCCCCAGCAGCAGCTGTGGGTGGCGCCCGGCGGTGTGGCGATGGCGTCCTACCTGGCCACGTGGTTGATGACGGGGGAGAAGTGTGTGGGTCCGTAGAGACGCACGGACTTGAGGCTCTGGTAGTACGCCTCCATCACGCCCTCGATGCCGCTGCAGTACGGGTTCTGAGGGTTCCCGTTCTGCACGTGAACACAAACATGGACGGAGGACATGTTGGAGGTCTCCATTACATTTACTTCATGACGCTCGTGTGTCAAACTAAACTACTGACAAGTCGGTTTGGCAAGATGAATTATATATATTTATATATATATTTACACTATATATATAATATATATATATATATCTAATATATAATATAATATATACTATATATATATTATAATATGTATCATATATATATATATAATATATAATATATATATTATAATATGTATCATATATATATTATAATATGTATTATATATATATATATAATATATATATTATAATATATATATATTATATATGGCCTTTGAACCAGTTCTGGAGTAAAATAAATGAATTTAAGACGAGTCGTTCTGTTTCTCCTCTTATTAAAGAAAGAACATATTTCTTCTGCTAAGGCTCCTTGTACGTTGTTTTTTTCTCCCATAATGCAACATAAATTCACGACGGGCCAACTCCGTATCGTGTTTCACGGCTGAGGTGTGAGCTTGAAGATGAGGTGCTGATTCTAAATGGATTACGTGTGTCTATTGATCCCGGTGAGGAGAGCTTTGGGTCTTTACTGATCACGCAGAGGCAGAACAACGGTTCTGGTTCTGTTGCTTGTGAGTTTCATTGCACTTAAACATCACGTCTGGAACTCTAAAATAGCAAAAAATTCCAAATATTATTTATCCGTTCTTCTCCATCAGCCAACGGTTTACATACGACTCAGCGTCAGACATTTAATGTGCTGAGAAATGCGTTAAATATATTATTAAAGGGCATTTTGAATAAGCGGCCGGCGGTACGCATCAAAGATAAAAATAAATTGAATATTGTTTGTTTTGATATTCGGAGACTGTGTGGCTGAATAATAAGAAGGAGGGAAAGAAAAAGAATATATATATATATATATATATATTATCCCTTCATGGGGAAAAAGGCTGGAATGGAATTACATTTTGTATTTTTTAAAAGGCATAGCTGGGCTGCAAAGAGCAGGATAACAGGATTACAGGCATACGCAGAGACGCCAAAATTGGCCACCCGAGGGCCAAAATATCAATAACACTCCAAGAGCATCAGAACATCGTACCTGGAGGACGTATCATACAACCTTACATAAATATACTGAGCCTTCTCTGGGTGAAATGTGGACGGTTTAATTCTCCGTCTCAAACGTCTGACTCTGAAAGAGGGGCGGAGCCCCGCCGAGGCCTTCTGGTAACCGGGGATACGACGTGTCGCTAAGGGAGGTCACGAGAGGAACGCCGCGGCGCCGCTTTGCCTCCTGGCTTCACGCCACGTTGTGAGTGGAACATCCAGACGTTTTCAACCCGGACCACATCGCGCATGTCCACCACGACTTTTACCGGTCCGATATTTAGCGATTTTGTCTCTTATATTTTCCTTTATTTGCAGAAAGGCAACAAAAACATGAATTAAACTCACACTAAACCTAAAAGTCCTTGCTTTGTCTAATGCTCTTAGATATTCTAAATAAGCTTTCTTTAAATGCGGTGGAAAAACAATAAACCCTTCGGCTCTCTAGCCAACACACACCTGGCCGTATCTTCATCGTCATCATCAAAATCATATCAACAACCTGTCAGCATGATCAATAACATATAGAACTAGAACGGGCACTGGGTAGAGCGCATACCTTCGCATATCACGAGATTGGGCATTGAATTATGAACATGTTGGCATTAGTTGCATGCCAATTGGATACAAATTGACCGCGCTATGGTAAGAAGAAGATGTTGACCTTTTCATGACCTTGACCTTTGACCCGATCGATCCCAAAATCTAATCAAATGGTCCCCGGATAATAACCAATCATCCCACCAAATGTCATGCGATTCGGTTTAATACTTTTTGAGTTATGCGAGTAACACGCATACAAATAAATAAAAACACGGCGATCAAAACAAAACCTTCTGCATTCTCAATGCGAAGGTAACAACATACGGCACTGACAGACACACATTAGTGCCATGGCGACGCAATCAGGCTGACTCCTCCCCTTCAATGTACGTCCAATGAAAGCACTTGCTTGCTTTTTTTGTGTTTCTTTTTGAGAGGTTTAGATGTTATTTGAAGCGTCTCGCGACGTTGGAGAAAGAACCCGGCAGAGAAATACAACCTCTCTCTTCCCGGAGAAGTTTCCCATCTCCATTCTGGAAATCCAAACTCGATATTCGTCCGTGAGGCTGAAGACGGTTTGGCTCAACGCTCTTCCTCCTCCAACACAACAAGCTCTCGTTTCCACACAACAACAAACGGAGCGAGAAACCCGTTTTTTAAAAATGATTTCTCCGTGGGTTTCCTCCACGATGTTGTCGGAGATCCAGGAAAGAAGAAGAACTCTTAGAGGACTCACAGTGACGGCGCTCGAGGGGTTAAATCTGCTAAATGAATCCCCATTCGTCACAAACACGGGGGACGAAATCAATAAAGTTTCTGCATGTTGAACACGGAGAAGTGAGTGCGTCTCGGTGTTGTCCTGAAGGCCTCAGAGTAGAAACACAGTTTAAAATATCGAAGAAGCAAACACTAAATTATGGAAGCTGCCTAGATGTTTAGGGCTTCTTTTTATTTTATCCTCCTCCTCCTCCTCCTCCTCCTCCTCAAGACTCAAAGAGTTTTACATATTTAATGCTCGGATTGAGGCGGATGCTCCGCGTCTCGGCCGTTACCCGACGCTCAGCAGCTGGAGCCGGTCGACCAGGGAGCATCGTGGTGCTGAGGAGAGGTCAGGGCGTCTAGAGCCCACGTCCTGTATGCATCATTTACACATGATGTCATCATCACAAGATCGGCATAAATAAATTAAACTATCAGTGAGACTTAAACTCAGTTACAGATGCGTTGAATCGGACGTTTACATCTTTAAAGAGATTTGTGAAAAAGAATTATTTAAAATAAGCATCCATTAAAAAAAAATCGGTTAAAAATAGAATATAAGTGTAAATTCATAAACAGAATTATATATATATTCTCTATTAAATCAGACACTGATGGCACAGCGCTGTGTAATTAACCAAAGATTCTTCCCCCCTTCATCGCCAACCTCTCTCCACACCCTCCCACAATCACAAGGCACCTTAAATGTCTAAATATAGTCATTTGCACCTTAAATGTCTAAATATAGTCACGTGCACCTTAAATGTCTAAATATAGTCACTTGCACCGTAAATGTCTAAATATAGTCACGTGCACCTTAAATGTCTAAATATAGTCATTTGCACCTTAAATGTCTAAATATAGTCACGTGCACCGTAAATGTATAAATATAGTCACTTGCACCTTTGTCGTTTGGTTTGCTGTGACATGATGTTTCTATATATTTGTACATTTCCACTGTTGACCATATCTGCGCTGCATTTTGTATTTTTGGTATCCTGCTTTTTGGTTGAGAACCAGCGCTACGCGGCGTCTCTAAAGACGGCCGTGTCCTCACCAGGGCGAACTCGTGGGAGACGCGGCCGTCCGGCGGCAGCTTGGCGCCGAAGCCGAGCGCGGGAAACATCTTGTCGCTGTCGTAGTCCTGGATGATCTCGCCCACGGCCCTCAGCGCCATGGCGTAGTCGTTGAGGTGGTACGGGCTCATGTAGTGCAGCGAGGTGGGCTGGGACGGGTTTCCTGTTACACACACACACACACGTCAGCATCAAACTGTAATTACGCCTGCTTCCTCCCCTCTCCTGGGCCGTGACTCATATTAAAGTTTAAATAAAGGAAAGGTAAGGGGAGTGGGTGGCAGACGGACTGTTAAGCTGCACCGGAGGCAGAAATAATCTGCACCGGCGGGCCAGAACCACAGCGGGGTCGCCGGCTGACCGCCGGCCGGCGATTCTGCAGATGGAGCTCCATGAAGCCACGGCTCAGATTTAGAAGATGGGAAACGGTGCACTAATAATGAGACGAGGACCGGCAGAACATCAGAGGGAAGGGAATCTGCTCCTTCTGGGCCACGAATGCACGAAGCTGCTCTTCACCATCTGAACTACAACCAGGATGAGAGAAACGTCTAGAGGTCACCCTCGAGAAAAGAGATTTTTAATCTCAATGGGTCATAAAAAAGAACGTAAAAGTCCGTCTTGTTATTTTTCGTCCCTATAGCAATAAATAAAGACATGAGAGCGACTCCAGCACCTGTAACCACGGTGATGTCGTTGCAGGATAAGGAGTCTTCACTCATACCGTTAAGGCCTCACAGCTCAGATACTCGACTTATTACTATTATATAACTTGAAGACGTTACCAGGGGTGGTGTTCAAGTCAAAAAGTCACATTTTATTTTTTAGATCACGATTTATGATATGATTAAGTTACACTGCAGGCGAAACACGTGTGAGCTGTGTGTTCACGCTCCGGCAGCAACACAACAACAACAACAACATGACTTACATTCACACCAGCAACATTACGATGGCGATGTCATGATGACAGACATCCAAATGTAAAACAATTATATTTTAGCACCAGATATAATGGCGTAGCTAATAAATGTGTTTTTAATAGTTTAACAGCGGCACAGTAGAATAATATCTATCACGTTCATGTTGCAAAGATGATTTTTGTTATAGGAGATACATTATTTGTGTTTTTTTTTCTATAATAAAAGGTAAATAATGGATATCACAGGCCTTTTCTTTAATATTAATATTATTCAGTAATATGTGTACGGGCTGGTTGGATGCAGTTTTATAAAAGGAATAATAAAGTTTAAATATTCTAACAACGTATTAGTAGAAAATGATGTTCTTATTATTGTAGTTGTTGTTGTGTATTTTATTTAGTTAGTCATTGCAATACAATATTATTATATATAATATACAAAACAGAAAGACTGAAAAGGTAGAAGCAAAAATGCTCATATATTCATCTCCTAAATTATTATTATTAATATTATTATATTATATAATTAAATAAATCTGAAAATGTATACAAAATAAAGAATAATAATGATTTATGTGTTTTCTGCCTGTGTCTGATTGCTCGTGCCGTTTGTTGTTCTGCTGTTATGTCATTTTGTTTATTTGTTGTTTTGTTGTCTGTTAATGAGCAACTTGTAAAAACTTAAAAGAAAATGATTGAAAGAAAGAAAATGATTTTGCATATTGCCGAGAAAAAAAACTAATAACGCATCCCGTTATTATTACGGGACGCGGAGAACAGATTCGATGGCGGGAAAACAAAAAATAAAAAAAGAGCCGGCGGCTCGTCTTCCGTGACGGAGCGTCGTGAATCACATTAAGAATATTAACTTCCTGCGTTATCTCCGCCGCGGCGAGGACATCGCTCACCGAGTCCTCCGCGGCGAATTTGCTCGTTTCCTTTGTTTTTGTCATTAGATTTGTCGTCGATGACGAATGAACAGGCGGTCCGACTAACGAGGACTTCAAACGAGCTCCTCGGAAGATGCGATATCGGAAAAGTTCACTGAACTTTTTTTCCGGCTTGTCTTTAGAAGAAGTGCATTAACAAAGAACAAAATAACACACTTGACTCCCCATTAACACAGGATGAACTTTGTACTGCCCTCAATCTCATGCCCAATAACAAAGCACCCGGACCTGATGGCTACCCTGCAGAGTTCTATAAACACTTTTGGTTCATCATAGCTCCACTTTTTCACAAGATGATAACAGAAATAAAACAAAATTTGCAATTCCCAGCAAGCATGAATACAGCCTGTATATCACTTCTCCTCAAACCAAACAAAGATCCAACTCTTCCATCAAGCTACCATCCCATTTCCCTCCTCAATGTAGACATTAAAATCATCACAAAGGCACTAGCTCATAGATTAGAAAAAGTCACTCCATTTATAATTCACCCAGATCAATCCGGCTTTATCAAAGGTAGACACTCATACACTAACACACGCAGACTGTTTAATTTAATCAACTACTCATCATTACAACAAACCCGAACCATCATCGCCTCCTTAGACGCAGAAAAGCATTCGATAAAGTAAATTGGACATTTCTCTTAAGTGTATTAAAAAGATTTGGTTTTGGGGAGTCATTTATTAACTGGGTCAAAATTCTATACACTGCACCTCCAGCTACCGTCATCCCCAATGGACACACCTCTCACAGCTTCACATTGCACAGGGGGACAAGGCAAGGATGCCCACTCTCTCCCTCACTTTTCATCATTTTCATTGAACCGCTAGCTGCTGCCATTCGTCAGAATACCATCATAAAAGGAATCCAAACACTCAATACCCATCACAAAATCAGTCTTTATGCCGATGATATATTGCTCTTCCTCCAAAAGCCATATTCATCGTTACAGGAAACTATTAAAATTATAGACACATTCTCCAAAATCTCTAACTACTCAATTAACTGGAACAAATCATTCATCCTTCCATTAGACAGTAACAGTTGGGATGGGGCAGGCCACACACCACCTATTCCTTTTTGCACTGATGTCATCACTTATTTGGGAATACATATTTCCTCCAGGCTGTCAGAGCTGTTCACACTCAACTTCACTCCATTACTTAAAACAATAACCGACGACCTCCTCCGCTGGATGAAACTACCACTGTCACTCATGGGCAGAATAGCAACAGTTAAAATGACAATTCTTCCTAAAATAAATTACCTATTCACAATGATTCCATCTCAACCCACCCACTCCTGGTTCAAATCTCTTGACTCACTCATTACTAAATTTTACTGGAAAAATAAGACGCCAAGAATAAAACTGGCCACTTTACAACAAACAAAAAAACAAGGAGGACTTGAAGCTCCAAATTTTTCTCACTACTCACTAGCAAACCAACTTCAATACATTCTTAAATGGATCCACCCCACTCACTCAGACAACACATGGTTAGACATAGAACAGACAGTATGTAAGGACATCCACATTTCAGACCTACCATTTCTCAGCCAATCAATCAAACGCCATCCTTGCTTCAAAATGGTAACAATAGCAGAAACTCTGACAGCCTGGTGGAAATTCCACAAAATCACTAATGTCACTTTTGCACCCTCAAATTTCACCCCTATATGGAATAATCCGGACATTCTAAACAGTAATAAGCTTTTAAATCTCCACACATGGTCCACTAAAGGCATCACTCATTTGAAACACATCTTTAATCACAATACCCTGGTTTCATCCCCCCATTTGGTTCAGAAGTATGGCATCGGGAAAAATCACTTTCTGGAATATCTACAATTTAAATCATCCCTTCAAACAAAATTCAACATTAAGGCCACACATTTGGAATTACCTCCCTCAACCTCACAGTTAATTAATATCACCTCATCAAATAAATTAATCACAAAAATATGTAGCATAATATCACACTCTGAAATAATAACCATACCAATAATAAAATGGGAATTTGACTTGGCTATCACTCCTGATGCCGACTTCTGGACCAAAATCTGTACTAATATATATTTTATGACCAAAAATACAAATTTACAACTAATACAATATAAAATACTTCACAGAATTCACTACACTGGGCACAAAATGTTTAAAATGGGTTTCACTACAGATATCTGTCCACATTGCATGCAAAATACTCAGGATAGTTACATTCACGCCACCTGGCACTGCACACCAGTTCAACACTTTTGGAAACAAATAACTGAGTCATTGTCTGTTTTCCTGGGCTGCCTCATCCCATTATCCCCATCACTCTGTTTACTGGGAGACATCTCATCTATAAACCTGAGCAAAACAAACTGCAAAATACTTCTCGTGGCCCTAACTATCGCCAAGAAAACAATCTTCGTGAACTGGAAATCAAGGAATAACACACATATCTCACACTGGAAAAATGTAATGTCAGAATATATTTCAATGGAACAACTCACCTCATCTATCATTTACAATACAACAGAACACCACGACATCTGGTCATCATTCACTATATTTTTACAAACATGACACCATTTATTTATTAGTTAATTCATAAATGCACATGCACACACATATACACATGTACACATGCATCTGTCTTTCTTTTTCTCCTTCTAATTATTATTATGTTTGTTTTGTTTGTTTTTTGTTGTTGTTTTTCTTCTTTTTTTTCTTTCTTTTTTCAGAAATACTCTGACTTTATGATGTTATGTCCATTGTTTTGTCGTCTGCATTGTTTATTGTCCTCTAGGTGTTATGTCTATGTATTGTCTTTTGTCTTAAAATAAAATTATTTTAAAAAAAGAAGAAGAAAAAAAAAAAAGAAGAAGTGCATTAAAAACCGACGGAGAAGAGTTCACAGTAAACACATCACGTGAAGAGCGCTGAGCGGCGGCGAGGCCTTCAGGGACCTCACGGACAACAGAGGGAAGCTTTTTCAACACTTACCGTTTGAAGCCGTGAAATCGATCGCCACCGTGAAGTTAATCTGAGTCCTACGGGAGAGACACAGCACGCATGAGGGGTTACCGGGGGAACATCAAGCACGGCGGGTTGTACCACGGCGGGCGGGGGGGGGGGGGGGGGGGGCGATGAGGAGGCGGGGTTAGCGGTCACTCTCACAGGGTTCAGACACATGGTGACCACTAGGACTTTAAACCACATTTTCATGACCAAAATGTGTTTTTTTTAAATCTCGTTGTAGACATGAAAAAGTGATAAAAAGTAGTATTTAAAGTAACTATGAGAATTCCAAAGCATACAGTTTATAACATTACATAACTCAAACGAATGAGAGATGATAACTTAGATTAAAAGAATAAACATTCATGTATTTTCAGTTATGGTGCGTTCACTTGCAGCGCGGAAAAATGTGCAAATATGAAAGAGCGTATGTATGTCGGCTTATATTTAAAGCGTCTTTCTTTTAAAAGCTTATTAAATTATTTAAAACTCAGCGGAAAAATGCAATTTTTCATGACTTTTCCAAAACTTTGTGGATTTCCCGCCACGCCTGGAAAGAAACATTTACAAATCCCGGGACTTTTCCAGGTGTTCGGTGAGCGTAGGAACGCCGCTCTTCAGGGTGAAGCCGTGAACTCACCCGCCGCGGATGTAGTCCAGGAAGGAGAGCTCCGAGTCCACGAGGCAGGACAGCAGGGTGACCTGCAGACAGCGGGGGGTAACCGGGGGCAACGGTTCAGACTCGTAAACATTTATTCAGCTTCTCAATATTCCGAGTCGTGGATCCTCGTCGGTTCAGGAGTGACATCGTCACTTTGATTCTAGGAGATGTTTTAAATTAAATTGTTGTTGATTGTTTTAGTTCTGGCCGACAACGTGTTCTGTGAGGTCAGAGACTCTGGTCCGTTCACCTGGAGGCAGAGTGTGTGTGTGTGTGTGTGTGTGTGAATGTGTGTATTTGGGTGTGTATGTATGTGTGCGTGTGTGTGGGTGTAAGTGTGTGTATGTACAGTATGTGTGTAGGTGTGTGTAGGTAGGTGTGTGTAGGTGTGTGTGTCTGTATTTGTAAGTGTGTGTGTATGTGTGTGTAGGTGTATCTAGGTAGGTGTGTGTAGGTAGGTGTGTGTGTCTGTATTTGAAAGTGTGTGTGTATGTGTGTGTAGGTGTGTCTAGGTAGGTGTGTGTGTCTGTATTTGTAAGTGTGTGTAGGTAGGTGTGTGTCTGTATTTGAAAGTGTGTGTGTATATGTGTGTAGGTGTGTCTAGGTAGGTGTGTGTGTAGGTGTGAGTGTGTCTGTGTGTGTATTTGTAAGTGTTGATATGTGTGTAGGTGTGTGTGTGTAGGAAGTTGTGTGTAGGTATGTGTAGGTAGGTGTGTGTGTAGGTGTGTATGTGTCTGTGTGTGTATTTGTAAGTGTGTGTTTGTATGTGTGTGTGTGTGTATATATGTATTTGTGTGTATGTACTGTATTTGTGTAGGTGTGTGTATGTGTGTGTAGGTGTGTGTGTCTGTATTTGTAAGTGTGTGTATATGTGTGTAGGTGTGTGTGTAGGTGTGTCTAGGTTGGTGTGTGTGTGCAGGTGTGTAGGTGTGTGTGTGTGTATTTGTAAGAGTGTGTATGGGTGTGTGTGTGTGTGTGTGTGTGTGTAGGTGTGTTTGTGTGTGTGTATATTTGTAAGTGTTTATATGTGTGTAGGTGGGTATGTGTCTGTGTGTATTTGTAAGTGTGTGTATATGTGTGTAGGTGTGTGTGTAGGTGTGTCTAGGTTGGTGTGTGTGTGCAGGTGTGTGTGTGTGTATTTGTAAGTGTGTGTATGGGTGTGTGTGTGTGTGTGTGTGTGTGTAGGTGGGTATGTGTCTGTGTGTGTATTTGTAAGTGTGTGTGTGTGTGTGTACATCTGACCCCCAGCGTCGTGACATCACAGCGGGTCATCACGTGTGCATAAAGCCGACTTCTTCACTCTGGTTCAAAACGTTCATTCATGAATCTCTGATATTCTGCTGACTCACCGTTCCCGAGTTCTGGTACTTCTTCTTCTTCTTCCCTTTCTTCTTTGGATTCAGAACCTGTGGAGCGAGGCGGAGCCGTGAGTCCACGTGGCCGTCTCTCAGGGCCCGCCCTCCCCCTTACCGTCTATTGTAACGCGGGTAGAGGAAATCAAGCATTCTGATTGGTTGAGAGTCCCGAGGCGTGCTTTAATCAGCCGTGACGTCTGACAGCTGTTTACATCGATCTGAGCGTTCCACATCAGCGAGACTCGAAAAAACAATCGCGGTGCGTTGTGCGTGACCGTTAGTCGTCAGTTACAAACATGTTTCTGTTACTCTGATATTTGGGGACTTTAAACGAGTCGCTAGCGGAAGAGGAAACGTCAGGTGGACGTCACGCTGCCAGAGAAGAGAAACAAATTCACACTTGTGAAATGTTGCGCAACAGAAGAAAGCCCGTCGACGCCAGGGACACGACAGAGCAAAGTTCGGTGAGTCGGAAAGATGTTCACAGAGTCGGACTGTTGCTAAGCAACAGACAAAACCGCCGGTGACCATTTTTCTCTCGGCTACAACTATTTTGTGCTGAAAGGCAGTTTACGATTTACTCACTATTCATAATGTCGCACGCAACCGTATTATAAAAGCAATAAGGTACTCGAGGCAGGACTGTATCGTCAATAATGTCCGCTTCAAGGCATCTTATTATTATTAGTATTATTATTATGCACCTTATTGCTTAATAACCACGTGATAGCGCCCCAAAAAGGGTGAAGACCAAACATCTCGATAGCCGGCTGGTGATTGGCTGTTTGGGAAGCGTCTTGATTGGACGCCAGTCGATCGTGTTCCCATGGTGATCTCGATTGACGTACGATTGATTGTGTAAAAAAAAAAAAAAAAGAGAAAGTCATTCCTCAGACGCTTAAAACGTCGAGAGAAAACATTAAACAAAAGCAGTTTAAGAGTTGGAGGGTCAGAGCGAGCGGAAAGGTCGCGCCACTCGTCTCCACGCGTGAGATCCAGGTTGAGCCGAGTCAGCACATTCAGACTCCTGACCTTCAGGGCTCACACAGAATGGACCTGGAGCTCGAAAAGAAGACAGAGGAGGAGGAGGAGGAGCAACGCCTTTTGAGGAGCCGCTGCTGGCGTGAATATACATACAAATAAATCATGTATATAAATATTCATCTCAGAGGCGTGGCACCCTGTGAATCATGAGTCACCGTGTAGAAGTGCTGATGCTTTACACTGCGTCAGCGCCGACAGACTTGAATGGAAACGTCACTTTAAAGAAGTTAAAGGCAACCCTTTAAAATCAATATGGAAACTGCTGAATGGGAACGAGGGCGTCTGTGTGTGTGTGTGCGTGCGTGTGTGTGTGTGTGTGTGAGGCGCTACGCCAAAAGTTCAGAACCTTGAAGGCCAGCCGACCTTTACGGAGCTCAGCGAGATAACCTGCCCGGCAACAAGAGTTTTTTGTATTTAATGGACATGAGCTAGTTTTATTTGATATATATATATATATATATAAAGTTAGGTTATATATATATATATATATATTCTATAAAAAGAAGCAAAACGATGATGAATGCCCAAACACCGAGGAACTATATACACAGAGGAGAGTTTAATGATCATATATATACTTAACTTAACCCTAACTTAACCCTTTATGGGGCACTCATTGAAATACTTAGAAATTGAAAATGTCAACACTACAGTCCTATTGGAGGACATAACAATACTGTTTAACTGTTACATAAAAACAAATATACATTGTTTTTAGGTAGAAAATCAACGTCAACGAAGTTACCGTATGTGGTTCCTCGTCCGATAAAAAGGGTTAAAGTATCCACAACCATCCGGTTCACTGTTCAGGAAGAACACATCTATAGTTTTCTTCTCATCCTGGGCCTTTAATTCTCTACTGGAACATTTTTATTACTTCTTCCCGCTCTGATCTTCTTCACACCAACTCTCTAAATCGGGGATCTACTCGTGTTCCTGGAGTTAAACTGAGTTCCTCGGGTCATAAATGAGTTTGGCGTCTCCCGTGGAGTTGAAGCCCGGCTCAGAGCTCAGCCTCTCCTCCAGAACTCAGACACTACGGCTTTGTTTGAAGTTCACACGCCACTTCAGGACGGAAATGCAGATGTTCCATTATCGATCAGTGAAGGTGTCAATAGATGATCAATAAGTGACGTTTGATGATTCTCAGTGACAGATGTTTACCTCGCTAACGGCTCCGTGTCCCTGATCCTCACCGAGTGTCGGGGGGTCTGCGTCACGTTAAGAGTAAAGGAAATGGAGGATAATACATCCTCACAAGCGTAGCAGTGTGTGTGTGTGTGTGTGTGTGTGTGTGTGTGTGTGTGTGTGTGTGTGTGTGTGTGTGTAGAGCGTCACCTCATAGATGTGGAACTGTGACTGGCTTCTGGACATTTCTCTGTAGCTGGTGCTGAAGTCGCCAATAAAGTCATGACTGTAGGAAAAGACAGACAGACAGACAGACAGACAGACATAATATTATTATTATTAATTGTTATAAAAAAATGTAAACAATTATAACTTATTTCTTAGTTTTTTTATAATTCTAAATTATATTTATTGATTGTTGTTGTTGTGTACCTAGTACAGGAAGTACACACACAACAAAGAAAAACAAAACTATTATTGAATGATGGGGCATTTTTTGCCCCTCTAGTGACATCAGGGGCAACATTATATTTCTTAGGGCAGATTTGACCTTTGACCTTTGACCCGGCCAACAAGTCCAACGGGCCAGAGAGAAGAAAGAGAGAAGAGGTTTCCCCTCACCCGCCGTCCCGGTCCCAGTCGTACACCTCCACCTTGATGCTCCTGTGGGGGAGAGAAGGGGGGGGGGGGGAGGGGTCCATTAAAAACCTCATTAGCGCCGCTGACTTACAGCCGTTCTGCTTCAGGAGACGATGGCAGCTGGTCTGTGGGCGTCATCAGGCCCCGCCGGAGCTCAGAGAAGAGAAGAAGTGGAAAGAGATAAAACCAGAGAGACGCCGCCCGGCTCACCGCGCTGTCCGTGGGAAATATTCGGCCAACGGAATCGCTTCAACGTTAGCTGACGTGAGGCGGCCATGTTTCCCCCCCCCCCTGTTAAATATGCACTCTGCTCTTTGTTAGCGACGTAATTAGGAGCCGAGTGGGATCCTTCAGAGGAAGTCTGAAGGTCACTCAAATACAGCTAACACTCCACTTAAATACAGTTAACACTCCACTTAAATACACTTAATACTCTACTTAATACTCAACTTAAATACACTTAATACTCTACTTAATACTCCACTTAAATACTCCACTTAAATACACTTAATACTCCACTTAAATACAGTTAATACTCCACTTAAATACACTTAATACTCCACTTAAATACAGTTAATACTCCACTTAAATACACTTAATACTCCACTTAAATACAGTTAATACTCCACTTAAATACACTTAATACTCCACTTAAATACACTTAATACTCTACTTAATACTCCACTTAAATACAGTTAATACTCCACTTAAATACACTTAATACTCCACTTAAATACACTTAATACTCCACTTAAATACAGTTAATACTCCACTCAACTACACTTAATACTCCACTTAAATACACTTAATAATCCACTTAAATACACATAACTCTTCACTTTAAATACACTTGTCACTTTAAACTGACATAAGAAGTTCTGAAAACCTGCCGGTCTGTGCATTATTATATGTTAGTATACTTATATTCTTAATTCTCGTCTGTGTTGATTGTTGTTCATGTTCCTTGGATGTGAAAACATACATGTCAATAAAAGGTTCTGATTTATTTCTATATAAGTAGTGCAGAAGGTTTCCAGTGATGTTGTTCTGCTCGTCTCTCTCTCTCGTGTGTGTGTGTGTGTGTGTGTGTTCGTGTGTGTGTGTGTGTGTCCGTACCGGTCGTAGTTCCCGTTGCACAGCGCCCTGACGGGGATCTTGAAGGCCTGCCACACGGGGTCCAGGTTGTTCTTCACCACCTCCGTTTTGTGGCAGATGGTGAACCTGAGAGGGAGACGCACGCCGTTAGCACGTTAGCACGCCACCTGGAACTCACTCCTCTCTTCTGATTGGTCACGTTTCTTATCATCTCAATACCAGCCGGCTGCTTCCCGTCTATTAGGAATAGTTAGTGATATAAAATACTTCTCCGCCAGAAGATGAACAGACAGACGAGGACACAAAAAATACTTCAAAGGCAAAAAGAGCGACGCTACACGTGATGGTGAAGCCGACTTCTCTCTCTCCTGTTCTCTCTCTCCTGTTCTCTCTCTCTCCTGTTCTCTCTCTCCTGTTCTCTCTCTCTCATGTTCTCGCTCTCCTGTTCTCTCTCTCTCATGTTCTCTCTCTCCTGTTCTCTCTCTCCTGTTCTCTCTCTCATGTTCTCTCTCTCCTGTTCTCTCTCTCCTGTTCTCTCTCTCTCATGTTCTCTCTCTCTCATGTTCTCTCTCTCTCATGTTCTCTCTCTCCTGTTCTCTCTCTCATGTTCTCTCTCCTGTTCTCTCTCTCTCCTGTTCTCTCTCTCCTGTTCTCTCTCTCTCATGTTCTCTCTCTCTCATGTTCTCTCTCTCATGTTCTCTCTCTCCTGTTCTCTCTCTCCTGTTCTCTCTCTCCTGTTCTCTCTCTCTCATGTTCTCTCTCATGTTCTCTCTCTCTCATGTTCTCTCTCTCCTGTTCTCTCTCTCCTGTTCTCTCTCTCCTGTTCTCTCTCTCCTGTTCTCTCTCTCTCCTGTTCTCTCTCTCCTGTTCTCTCTCTCCTGTTCTCTCTCTCATGTTCTCTCTCTCCTGTTCTCTCTCTCCTGTTCTCTCTCTCCTGTTCTCTCTCTCATGTTCTCTCTCTCCTGTTCGCTCTCTCCTGTTCTCTCTCTCTCTCCATGCTACACCTCTCTCTCTCTCTCTGCTGCCGCCAGCTCAACATTTAGGCTTCAGTAAATACCACAGCTGGCTGTGTGTGTGTGTGTGTGTGTGTGACCTCCACACACACTTAACTCCATCTCCTCCACCCTTTATGTTCCTCTGTGTCAACCCCGTCTTATTATCTCTGCTCATCCCTCGTTCTTTATGCCGTTAACGTCTGGACGGACAAGGTTACGCAACCTCAGTTTATCCCATGTGTATTTATATATATATATTAGGGCTGTCAATCGATTAAAAAAAATTAACTAATTAATCGCACATTTTGAAATTGCGATTAATTAATCGCGCTTAAAAGTGTTTTCCTTCTTTTTAAAGACTAAACTTCACACAGAGCTGTGTTTTCAAAGAGGCTCCTACCTATAAAATGCCAGCGAGGTATTTAATATCGTGGATGATAAATTGTTTCTTCAGTGAAACATCAGATTAGTAAAAAAAAAAGAAGTATATTGAGACCCCATTGGTCCTGTCATCCTTAACACTGAACAGCAGCAGAACCAGTGGCCTTGGTAACTGACTGACATTCAAATATGTCCTGTTCACCCTCTGGAGGCTGGGGGCATTTTATACATTTTACAAAATAAATTAAATTCACCGTTTAAAGTCTTTTGCATGTGACACACCCCCACGTGTTATACATCAAACATTCCAGAACAATCTCAGCTCTGAAATTCAATTCAATTCAGTTTATTTGTATAGCCCAATTTCACAAATTACAAATTTGTCTCAGAGTGCTTTACAATCTGTACACATAGACATCCCTGCCCCAAAACCTCACATCGGACCAGGAAAAACTCCCAAATAACCCTTCAGGGGGAAAAAAAAGGGAAGAAACCTTCAGGAGAGCAACAGAGGAGGATCCCTCTCCAGGATGGACAGAACAATAGATGTAATGTGTACAGAAGGAAATAAGGCTCATTGTCCTCGCGCCGTGTTCTCTGCTCTCTGACTGACAGGCTGCTAAATGAGCCTAACCTGTGAGGTGGGAGGTCCTTTGTGATTTACTGAGTGTTCATTGGTTGTTTTTTTACCGAAATGTTGACAGAAAACGGATTGACCAATCACGTTGAAGGTTTCGTGTGTCGCGTTCTTTCCGCGCCGCGTCACCCGACACGTCGCCCCTCCGTTCCTCTGTGTATCAGAGGGGGAGACGGGAGGAAGGAGGAGCAGGAGGAAACCCGACTGATTCATCCACGAGTTAAACTGATTTATGCTCCTTATTTTCGCGGAGAAATAATTGTTTTAAAAACGGAAACAGTGTCAAACCGTACTGCCGCGGTTTAAAAAAAAATAAAAAAATTTGCGTTAAAATATTTTAGTGCGTTAACGCGGCCAAATTAATCGCATAGATTAACGCGTTAACGCTGACAGCCCTAATATATATACATATATAAATATACACACACACATACATACGCTGTATGGGCGCTTTTTAGAGCGTGATAAATCACACTCAAGAGTCGAGACGCAATTTAGGCATGTTTACTTTGTGTGCGTGCGTGTGTGTATGTGTGTGTAGGTGTGTGTGTGTGTATGTGTGTGTATGTGTTTGTGTGTGTGTATGTGTCTCTGTGTGTCTCTGTATGTGTCTGTGTGTATGTATGTGTGTGTGTCTGTGTGTGTGTGTGTGTATGTGTGTATGTGTGTGTATGTACGTGTTTGTGTGTGTCTCTGTATGTGTGTGTGTGTTTGTATGTGTGTCTGTGTGTATGTGTGTGTGCGTGTGTATGTGGTGTGTGTCTCTGTATGTGTCTGTGTGTTTGTGTGTGTGCGTGCGTGTGTATGTGGTGTGTGTATGTGTCTCTGTGTGTGTGTCTGTGTGTATGTGTGTGTATGTGTGTGTATGTGTGTGTCTGTCTGTGTGTATATGTGTGTAAGTGTGTGTATGTACGTGTTTGTGTATGTGTTTATTTCTGTGTGTGTATATGTGTGTGTATGTGTGTGTGTATGTCTCTGTATGTGTCTGTGTGTGTTTGTGTATATGTATGTGTGTGTATGTGTCTGTGTGTTTGTGTGTGTGTGTGTGTGTAGGTGTGTGTGTGTGTGTGTGTGTAGGTGTGTGTACGCGTGTGTGTATGTGTGTCTCCTCAACTCACGATCCGTCCTCGTTGCTACGGTAGAACACGAGGAAAGGATCCGACTTCCCAAAGAAATCCTTCTTGTCCAACTTGTTGCCGCAAAACTGGAGCATCACAGACTCCTGGAGGGGGGGGGAGGAGGAGGAGGGAGGAGGAGGAGGGGGGGGAGGAGGAGGAGGGGCACAACATGATGACATGATGTCCTCTAATGTTTAATTAATGAGGAACATTTATGACAGTGAAGTTTTCCTGTTCTAGTTTTTTACTGGAGCAACTCTCCGTTGTTTCCTGTGATCAACTTCTCTGATTGCTGCAATGCATTCTGGGATGTCGCGTATTGGAGAAAAACGGTCTCTCTCTCCCCCCTCTCTATCTCTTTTGATCCCTCTCTCTCATTATCCCCCTCTTTCTCTCTCCTTCCCTTCTCTCTCTCTCCCTCTTCCTCTCCCCCTAAACACAGATGATCGTACCACACTCATCTTCATCTTCTTGGGTTTGAGGTATTTTATCCAGCGCTGTATTTTTAGGGCGTCGTGTCTTTGGTTCTGAGAGCCACAGAGTAGTGATAATAATAATAATAATACATATAATAATAATACATATAATAATATTAATAATACATATAATAATAATACAACTAATAATAATAATAATACATTTCATAATAATAATACAAATAATAATAATAATACAAATAATAATAATAATGTATTTATGAAACTTCTCTGTTGGGTACTGAGCGAGCTCTGCTTTATTACTTCTTCTTCTCTTGTTTAAGGGAGTTTTGGGGGCGTTGTGTACAGACTTAAAGCCCTCTGAGGGGGTTTTGTGGTTTTGGGCTACAAAGAATAAACTGAAATGAACAATAAGAGAGTAACAATGGACACAAAGAATCGATGATGAAACTCATTGCCAACTATTCTAATAATTGATTTTTTTAGCATTTTAATGATTTAGTTCTCTGATGTAAACACACACACACACACACACTTTCTCTCACCCTGCAGTTGCTCAGTTCTTCTGCTCTCACGATCACGGTGCCACATTTCTTCCCCGGGATCCCTCTGGAAGAAAAGAGATTGAAAAATAAATAAACTTTTGATTAAAAGAATAAACATTAACGTCTTTTCAGTTTAAGGTGCGTTCACTTGCAGCGCGGAAAATGTGCGAGTTGTAACAGTTTAGCTCCACGCCTTCCTTTTGGTAATAGTTGTTTTCATCCTGTCACACCATCTCGTCAATCCAACTCCCCTCACCTGCCTCTGATCACCTCGTTAGTCCCTCATTCCCTTCACCTGGTCCTCACGCCCTTCTCACCTGCCTCTGGTCACCTCGTTAGTCCCTCATTCCCTTCACCTGGTCCTCACGCCCTTCTCACCTGCAGCCCATCCCCTCATTAGTCCCTCACTATGTAGCTCCCTCACTGCCACTTGTCCTCTGCCAGATTGTCTTGTGTTTTCGTGCCAAGTTCTCCAGCGTTATTAGAGTATATTCCTGACCTGCCTGTTCTGACCCTGCCTGCCCTGACCTCTGATTCTCTGCCCCGCCCATTTTTGGACTTGTTTGCTTCTTCGACTGATCTCCCGGTTTTGACCCAGCCTGTTTCCAACCAAAGACAGTATTCTTTGTGACTCCTGTCTGAGTCGTGCTTTTGGGTCCACTCTAATAGCGCCGTGACACGAGTATGAAAGAGCGTACGTACGCCGGCTTATATTTAGAGCATCTTTCTTTTAAAAGCATATTAAATTATTTAAAACTCAGCGTATATGAACATGTGAATATAAAGAATGTCCATGATTTGTTCTTTCTTTAGGACTTTTCCAGGCCTGGAAATAAACATTTACAAATTCCCATGACTTTTCCAGGTTTTCCACGACCAAGGAATCCTGTTTCGAGAACTAAATGTTCAAAACTGGAGAAAATAATAAAACACTCTCAGTCTATCCCCTATAGATACCCTGTCCCTCAACAGATCTCTCTTCTACTCACATTCATATTTTTCCTGATTATTCATTAATAAATCTTCATGTGTGCAGAGAGAACACGTGAACCGTTGCCATGACGTCGCCATGTCACCATGATGTCACTGTCACCATGACAACGCCATGTCAACATGTCACCATGATGTCAACATGATGTCAGTCACCATGACGTCGCCATGCCGTCACCGTCGTCATGACGTCACCGTCACCATGCCGTCGTCATGACGTTGACGTCACCGTGACGTCACCGCGCCCGCTGACATTTCAAGCTGAGATGTTTGTTTATGCTCTGAGCCGGCGAAGCGTGAGCTTCAGCCAATAACAGCCGAGGGAGAGACGACCACTAAAAATAGACCAGATGATGCCACGGACCGCGGGGCCCGATGCACGGAGAGGAAGAAGAGAGGGAGAGGGGGAGAGAGAGAGAGAGAGAGAGAGGGAGAGGGGGAGAGAGAGAGAGAATCTCATTTGGCTAAAGACGTCCAGGACAATCACAGATGTGGAGAGAGGGAGAGACTGATGACGGGAGATTGAAGCGAAAGGCTTTGATACCCCCCCCCCCCCCCGAGAGGGACCGCCATCCCTTTGATGCATTCAGGGAAATTAATTCACTGTACGAGTAGAATGAGAGAGAGAGAGAGAGATTGTGCTCGGCAAAAGAGGGCAGACGGGGAAATGGAAATGTTCCGAGAGAGGGAACAAGAAAGAGATGGACAGAGAGGAGGAAGATGGAGAGAGAGAGGGAGAGAGCGAGAGAGAGATAGAGAGAGAGAGAGGCCCATGGTAGATGCGAGGCCCTCCCTCTCCTCTCATATAAGGGACACAAAAACAAAGTTAAGGACAGATCTCCGTGACTCGGAGTCGCTGAGGATCATCTCCATGGGATGAGAAACGTGACTTAATCCCGCCACACACGTGTGTGTGTGTCTGTGTGTGTTTGTCTGTGTGTGTGTGTGTCTGTGTGTGTTTGTCTGCGTGTGTGTGTCTGCGTGTGTGTGTCTGTGTGTGTCTGCGTGTGTCTGCGTGTGTGTGTCTGTGTGTGTGTGTCTGCGTGTGTGTGCGTGTGTGTTTTCTTTGTTGCTCTTCTTCACTCGACTGAGCAGAGGGCGTGACGCTTCTGACTTCAGACGTGTTTGTTTCTTTCTTAGCGGCAGTGGAGTGACTACACACACACAAACACACACACACACACACACAAAACACACACACAAAACATTGCACAAAGTTACAAATAAGCGTCATAGGATAATTAAGACGATCTAAAAATATAATAATAATAACAAAGTGTGTGTGATTACGTAACAGAGAAACACATTGTTATGTCATCTTGAGTTTCATTCTGCCACACACACACACACACACTGACACACACACACACACACACACACGCACTACAGGACCGAGGTCAAGGGTCAGACTACTGATGGCTCGGCGCCTCGGGAGAAAACAAAAGCAGCAGCGACATCGTCCTGATGGTTCTGCTGTGTGAGAGACAACAAAGAGGTTGTGTGTGTGTGTGTTTGTGTGTGTTGACAGCTTGGTGTCTATGAGGAGCCCGCGAAGAAGACGAAGAAGGATAGGAAGAAGAAGAAGATGAAGAAGGAGAAGATGATGAAGAAGAAGATGATGAAGAAGGAGAAGAAGATGAAGAAGGAGGAGAAGAAGAAGAAGAAGAAGAAGAAGAAGAAGAAGAAGAAGAAGAAGCAGCAGCTGTTCCTGTGTGATTGTCAGTCAACAGCGTGTTGACATGAGAGTGATTGGAAGAGGAGGAAGAGGAGGAAGAGGAGGAAGACTTCCTGCTCTGCGGGATGTTCCACAGGAAACGCGGCTGCAGTTTGTTCTGAAATCAGACGAGGATGAGGAGGACGCCCTCCTGATGATGTCATCACGCTTCAGGTCGACAGGCTCCTCAGACCGAGAGCTGGCAGCTGATTGGCCGACGGCCTGGGGGACCTGCCCCCTTTCCGCTGCTCACCGGCCTGACGTCGGCTGTTTACCCGTTCATCTCGTCTGACGGAGGTGACGGAGATGACGGAGGTGACGGTGTCCGTCGGCTCGCGGCTCCTCGAGGGTTCTATTGATAGACGCTCTGATTCTTTGAGCTCACTCCACTGAAGGGACCAGACTATAAAGTCTGAACCCGACTGATGGCGGCGCTTCCCCGCTTAGAGCGCTGCAGCTCTCTCCGCCCGCCGGCCGGCCGTGATGACAGCGCTTGTTTGTTTGATTGTTTGTTTGTTGTCTTGTTGTCGTGTTGTCAACTCACATCAGAGGCTTCTCCAGGCGGCTCCCCAGGGAGCCCACGATCTCACCCAGCGTGCAGAAGGCCTGGCCCAGGAAGTCCTGGAAACACAAGGGGACATGGAGCGGTGGAAATATACACACACACACACCTATGCATACACATACACACATACTTACACATCACACACTTACACATCACACACACACACACACCTATGCATACACATACACATGCACATACTTACACATCACACACACACACACACACACCTATGCATACACATACACACACATATGCACACACACACATCACACACACACACCTATGCATACACACACTCACCACTTACAGACAGTGTGTCAAATTAAATGAAAAGCGTCATCAAATAAAATTGTAAAACATTCCAGAAGCTGTTTGAAGCTCATTGCTTCCTGCATATTTTCACAATAAAGTTTTGTCATTTCTATTTTATTCCTGCAGTTTTATTTCAAATTGTTGTTGTTGTTGTTGTGTATTGTATTCAGTCAATCATTGCAATACAATATTATTCTATATAATATACAAAACAGAAAAGGTAGAAGACATTTTTTATATATTCCTATCCTCAATTATTATAATCAAATAAATCAGGAAATTAAAATAAAATAAAGAAAAAGAATTCAGTACATTTCTTACAAAGGGTTAGTTTTGTTTTTTATTTCACAATGATCGTTTTATCAGATGAAATAAATCACTATATTGACATTTTATTCTATATTTTCCGTCCACGTCTTCAGACATCCAGAGAGATGGAACATTTGTGGACATTTTATTAAATAAATTGTGCCAGTTTTCACCAAAATATCTTTGTTAATCAGTCATGTGACTTTTCTTGCTTCAGTCCAACTGACATATATATTTATATTTCTTCCATTTCATGAAGCCCCGTGAAGGCTCGGCCATTAAAGGACTTCAACTTCTTTCCTGGCTGTATTTAATGTGTTTGTCTTGTGAATAATTCATATTTTTAGCCTCGTTTCTGTTCTATCATTTATATTTTCCACAGCGACGGGGTCCGTCGTCCTCGCCGATCGCTGTGGCGTGACCGCGAGGGACGACTCGGGTTTGGGGAGGCGGAGCCTCTGGCCGACGAGAAGACGGATAGACGGGAGCGGGCATCGTGCATGTTCCGGTGTGTGTGTGTTAGTCAGCGTGCATGTGCATGTTCCAGTGTGTGTGTGTTAGTCAGTGTGCATGTGCATGTTCCGGTGTGTGTGTGTTAGTCAGCGTGCATGTGCATGTTCCGGTGTGTGTGTGTTAGTCAGCGTGCATGTGCATGTTCCAGTGTGTGTGTGTTAGTCAGCGTGCATGTTCCAGTGTGTGTGTGTTAGTCAGTGTGCATGTGCATGTTCCAGTGTGTGTGTGTGTGTTAGTCAGTGTGCATGTGCATGTTCCAGTGTGTGTGTGTTAGTCAGTGTGCATGTGCATGTTCCAGTGTGTGTGTGTTAGTCAGTGTGCATGTTCCAGTGTGTGTGTGTTAGTCAGTGTGCATGTTCCAGTGTGTGTGTGTTAGTCAGTGTGCATGTGCATGTTCCGGTGTGTGTGTGTTAGTCAGCGTGCATGTGCATGTTCCAGTGTGTGTGTGTTAGTCAGTGTGCATGTGCATGTGCCAGTGTGTGTGTGTTAGTCAGTGTGCATGTGCATGTTCCAGTGTGTGTGTGTTAGTCAGTGTGCATGTTCCAGTGTGTGTGTGTTAGTCAGTGTGCATGTTCCGGTGTGTGTGTGTGTGTGTGTGTGTGTGTAAGAGTGCTTGACAGATGAGCCGCGTCGAGTCCGGCGGGCAGAAAGCTGCTCCAGAGATCTTTGCCGGTGCGGAGCAGCTTCCTCCTCCAGCCGAGGTCTTGAAACCCCCCAAAAAAGAGAAAAAATAAATAAAAATGCTGCAACCCTTTCTCTATAAGAACTGTGCCGCCAGCTGGTGAAGCTCCGCCTCCTACGGTGGGGAGATATGTGTGTGTGTGTGTGTGTGTGGCGTCGTCTCACGACCCCCTAAGATGTCCCTCGCGGTCCCCTCGAGGGGCCCTGACCCTCAGGTTGGGGATCACCATCCTGGTGACCTCACCTTCAGTCCACTTCAGATGGAAATGTCACGCACGAAAGACACAACAAAAAGGTTATGTCAGATAAGTTACATTTAATAAAAGGGAAATAAAAGTCGGGGCGGTTAACTTAATTAACTTAAATAACTTAATTACCGTCTGCAAACAAAACGGATTCATTTGATAATCGAGTTTTCAAATAATGAAGAAAGACTTTGAGATGAGATAGTCATTTGTGAGGAGGATAATGCGGTGTCAAATAAAAGGGAGGGGGGGGGGAGGAAGGGGGGGGGGGTGACGAGCTGTCAGAATGAAAAAAAGAAAATCAACATCCACTTCATCTGCCGGCAAACAGGATACGGAAAACCTAAATGAGATTCTCCTGCAGCCAGAGACGCGTGCAAGGTGTATCGAACCAGACGGCACGGGGAAACATCTGCCATGATGGGAGGAAGGGCTTTTCCTCTTCCTCCTCCTCAGACGTTGTGGCTGCAGGGAGGGATGCGGTACTCGTGTTGTTCTGTCGATTTCCTTCTCTTCTTCCCGGCGGTATTTGAAGCCGACGTCTCCGACCCGATGCGCCCGCGGCCCGACAGGAGGCAGCCGAGCGTCTCCTCCGCCCTCACGCCGAGAGAGAGGGAGCGAGAGAGAGGGAGCGGGAGAGAGGGAGTGAGAGAGAGCGAGAGAGAGAGGGAGCGAGAGAGAGAGAGGGAGAGAGGGAGGGAGAGAGAGGGAGAGAGCGAGAGGAGAGGAGGCGATAGAGAGAGAGGAGAGAGAGAGGGAGAGAGAGAGGGAGAGAGGGAGCGAGAGAGAGAGGGAGAGAGGGAGGGAGAGAGCGAGAGGGAAAGAGAGAGAGAGAGAGGGAGAGAGAGAGAGGGAGAGAGAGAGAGAGAGGGAGGGAGAGAGAGGAGAGAGAGAGGGGAGAGAGAGAGAGAGAGAGGGAGCAAGAGAGGGAGCGAGAGAGAGGGAGAGAGAGAGAGGGAGCGAGAGGGAGCGAGAGAGCGAGGGAGCAAGAGAGAGGGAGCGAGAGAGAGGGAGAGAGAGAGAGGGAGCGAGAGAGAGGGAGAGAGAGAGAGGAGAGAGAGGGAGCGAGAGAGAGGGAGAGAGAGAGAGGGAGAGAGGGAGCAAGAGAGAGGGAGCGAGAGAGAGAGAGGGAGAGAGGGAGCGAGAGAGAGGGAGAGAGTCGCTGCCGCTTGCATCGCTCGGCGCTTCCAGTGGAGAAGACCCGGGGGCACGTCAGGGCGTGAGGTTTGAGCAGTTGCCGGGTTAATAATAAGGAAGAGGGCTGGGGGGGGGGGGGGGAGCCCAGGTACTTGGGACAGAACTGGAGCAGGGTGGTGTCGGCTGGAGCTTCTGTTGAGCTGAGGGTGGAGCTGAAGGGGCGGCGACGTCGGAGGGGGGGGGGGGTAAACATGTCTGGTCGAGATGTGTTCATGAGAACGAGACGATACTTTACGATAATCACTACTCTAGCATTTATTTTAATTATCAAAGATCCTCTTTGAGGAGAGAGACGGTCGTCTCGACTGGAATATAACGGAAACCGTGCCGGGAGTTTTCTTCATGTATCCTCCTTTTAAAATGAATTTATAACGGGTCAGAAACTGAACTCAAGATATTTCTTTGAATTTGTACAGCGGTTTGTTCTTCCTCACAACTCTGTACGTGCGAGAAGTTTCTATCCGTAAAGAAACTAAACGCTTTGTTGTTTGTTCGACCAAATTTATGATTGACTGACACCGTTGATGAAGGTTGTTTCGATTTTTTTTGGATCCTTATTTAGAATTATTTTCCTGCTATAACATTTTTATTTGTGTGTTTCCTTATGGCCTTTCTTGGCCAGACGCATGGTTAATTTTAAATTTATTTTAATTTACCTTGATGTTTTATTATTATTATGCATTCCTAATTTTGAAAGTTGTATTTCTGTAAAAATACCTAAATAAAACATCAAATATTTAAAAAAAATACTAAATAAACGCTTTGTTTGTTGGACCGAATTTATGATCGACTGACGACGTTGGTGAAGGTTACAGAATTGTTTAAATTTGTTTTGCTTTCATATTTAAAATTATTTTCCTACTATAACATTTTTATTAGTGTGTTTCCTTATGGCCTTTCTTGGCAGGACGCATGGTTAATTTTTACCTCATTTTTATGTTTTATTATTATTATGCATTCTTACTTTAGAAAATTATATTTCTGTAATAATACTTAAATAAAATAATTATAACAATTTTTTTTTAAACTAAATGCGTCGCCATCCTGTAGTTAAGGAAACTCTTTTGTTTCTGTACTTGTTTTTAAATCCTGAGCCTCAGTTTAAGTTATTTTGCACTAATATTGCTCACAAACACAAAAGCCAGCATGTCAGAAGTCTCCCCCAGAGACAACCCCCCCCCCCGGTCCGCCTGAGTCACCCCGGCGGCCATCGTAGCGGCCGGGTGAACACGGGGCTGCGTGGCGTCTCCGTGAATGAGCGTCTGATTGCTGGACGGCGGAGGTGAAGGAGGCACTCACGTGTTTGGAGAGGTTGTCGCTCTTGCAGTCTAAATCATACCTAGAGAGAAGAGAGGAAAGGAACAACGCACACGTCAGTCGCCGCTGACTAAAGCTCCTCATCGGCTCCGTTAGCAAGAGGCCCTCGGCCGCGAAGCGCGAGGAGAAGCTGCTCGGCGTGGCGGCCGTGTCCGTGGCCGCGGCGCGGCTCACGGCCGACAGGTGAAGGACAAAAAGCTTTAAAAGCTTTATGTAGTTTTAAATATCAATGTTTTAGTCACAGTTGAATAAAAGTTTTTTTTTTTTAAAAGTAGGAAGACGACTGAAATGATCACCGAGGAGACGCATCGCTGAAAGATGGATCACAGGAGATCACACTGACACTGAAAGGAGGGACGGAAGGAAAGAAAAGAAAGGGATGAAAACAGAAAGAAACATTGAGTCTTGAGATTTTGGATGATAGATTAATGGATGGATGGATAGATAGATAGATGGATGGATGGGTGGGTGTATGGATGGATAGATAGATAGATGGATGGGTGGGTTGATGGATAGATAGATAGATGGATGGATGGGTGGGTGTATGGATGGATAGATGAATGGATAGATGGATTAATGGATGCTTTGTATTGATGGATAGATAGATGGATGGGCGGATGAATGGATAGATGGATGGGTGTATTGATGAATGGGGGGGTGTATTGATGGATAGATAGATGGGTGGACCAATGGTTAGGGGGGTTGTATTGATGGATAGATAATGGGTGGGCGGATGAATGGATAGATGGATGGGTGTATTGATGAATGGGGGGGTGTATTGATGGATAGATAATGGGTGGGCGGATGAATGGATAGATGGATGGGTGTATTGATGAATGGGGGGGTGTATTGATGGATAGATAATGGGTGGGCGGATGAATGGATAGATGGATGGGTGTATTGATGAATGGGGGGGTGTATTGATGGATAGATAGATGGATGGGCGGATGGATTGATTCATGGATGGGTGGATTGATGGATAGGTGCAACATGCAACGGTTCAGTCTGAGGTTCTTTCTCCCTCGTGCCGTGTATTTGACGCGTGTCATGTTTACCAACAACAACAACTCAGAGTTGCCAAATTGAAGAAACGGATATTTTTTTGAAGAGTAGTGATGGATATGTGACTCAAGAGCGACAAGTGGGACGAGGATTTACCTCCCGTCAACTTCACCGATCTGCGCGTCTCAGGTGTGCGACCATATCTGTGTGTGTGTGTGTGTGCGTGTGTATGTGTGTGTAGGGGAGAGCCAGAGTGTGTTTCTCTCTACAGACATCATGCCATGAGCGATAAGGAGACCGCAGATACAACTGGGAGACGTTCTGTGTCACCACTGTGTGTGTGTGTGTGTGTGTGTGTGTGTGGGCGGCCGTGGGGGGGGTTCCAATGCAGTGATGGTATACTAATGTAGTTCCATAAGAGCAACCCCCCCCCCCCGTTGCGCAACACGCCAACGGCGAAATGCACAGGTGTGCTTCATGTTCTATCCCCCCCCCCCGTTGCCTCCATCACTCCCAAATGGTCATGATTCTCATGAATGATTCATGAAATGTTCTTTAATAATGAGAATCCCAGAGAGAGAGAGAGAGAGAGAGAGAAAGAGAGAGAGACCTGCGAGGTACAGTAAGTCGTATAAAATGACAGTTCTGACAATCAATCTGACGAGTGATAGATGGATTGTATATATAGCATATCGGTTCACCACACACACACACAAACGAAGAGTGTGTGCAGGAGTGCACGTCCCACGGCGCCTCGTGAATGCACATTTGCTGTGTGTGTGTGTGGCTGAGTGTGTTGATGTGGATGACATCACTCTGCATCGGCACTGGGCCAGACAGGATTTCTCTTGCCTGAGTGTGTGAGTGTGTGTGTGTGAGTGTGTGTGTTGCTCACAGCAGTGATGACTAATGACGATGTACAAACAAACCGACCAAACAACAAGAGGACAGAGCACTGACACTTGAGCTCCGTCTCCGAGCGGCTTCAGAAAAAATACTAAATAAACTGTGAAAAGACGACTGAACACGATGCTGCACACATCATCATATGTTGTATGATCACATGTTGCATAATCACATGTTGGATCATCACATGTTGGATCATCACATGTTGGATCATCACATGTTGCATCATCACATGTTGCATCATCACATGTTGTATCATCACATGTTGTATGATCACATGTTGGATCATCACATGTTACATCATCATATGTTGTATGATCACATGTTGTATGATCACATGTTACATCATCACATGTTGGATCATCACATGTTGTATCATCACATGTTGCATCATCACATGTTGTATGATCACATGTTACATCATCACATGTTGGATCATCACATGTTGTATCATCACATGTTGTATCATCACATGTTATATCATCACATGTTGTATGATCACATGTTACATCATCACATGTTGGATCATCACATGTTGGATCATCACATGTTGGATCATCACATGTTGTATCATCACATGTTGCATCATCACATGTTGTATCATCACATGTTACATCATCACATGTTACATCATCACATGTTACATCATCACATGTTGGATCATCACATGTTGTATCATCACATGTTGCATCATCACATGTTGTATCATCACATGTTGTATCATCACATGTTGTATGATCACATGTTGTATGATCACATGTTACATCATCACATGTTACATCATCACATGTTGGATCATCACATGTATCATCACATGTTGTATCATCACATGTTGTATGATCACATGTTACATCATCACATGTTACATCATCACATGTTACATCATCACATGTTGGATCATCACATTTTGTATCATCACATGTTGCATCATCACATGTTGTATGATCACATGTTACATCATCACATGTTGGATCATCACATGTTGGATCATCACATGTTGGATCATCACATGTTGCATCATCACATGTTGTATCATCACATGTTGTATGATCACATGTTGCATCATCACATATTGTATCATCACATGTTGTATCATCACATGTTGGATCATCACATGTTGTATCATCACATGTTGTATCATCACATTTTGTATCATCACATGTTGCATCATCACATGTTGTATCATCACATGTTGTATGATCACATGTTACATCATCACATGTTGGATCATCACATGTTGGATCATCACATGTTGCATCATCACATGTTGTATCATCACATGTTGTATGATCACATGTTACATCATCACATGTTGGATCATCACATGTTGGATCATCACATGTTGTATCATCACATGTTGCATCATCACATATTGTATCATCACATGTATCATTACATGTTGTATCATCACATGTATCATCACATGTTGTATCATCACATGTTGTATGATCACATGTTCTACAAGTGTTGCTATGAAAGAGAAGAACACTACTTCCTAACAGGTCACGGAGCTGATAAATCCACTTATTGTTGCCCCTAACGACGACAAATGGTCCATCAAATAAGAGTCAATAACAGTCAGATGGTAACAGTTAAAATGATGAATGAACTGTTTGTTCCTTTAAATGCGTTGAGAGCACATCAGTGTCTTCATACTGATAGTCAGACACTTCAGGCGTGGGCTTCACATTGAATAGTTTCTGATTCAGCTTTTTGATGATGTCATCATTATTATCATCATTATTATCATCATTATTCTGGAAAGAAAACAAAATATGGTTCTCAGCGGATATTCTTCTTCTTCTTCTCATGAAAACAGCGTGGTGATTAAGTCAACCATATTCGACACACTATCAAATAAATAATTCAACATTCATTTGGTTTCCTAATCAATTCAAGGTTCTCATGAAATTCTAATTCAATCAAATAAAGAAAGGTTTCCTGATTACCAATAACATAATTTATGACAGTTAAATTATTCTTTTAATACTTTTAGAAGTGTATATTTCACGTCTTATTCCACCTTTTTTTTTTAGATCTGATCCAATTTGCCACCCTTGATTAGAGAACTATCCCCCGGCTTCAGGGAGCCTCTCCACTCACAATTAGAGAGGAGCACTGAACATGGCCGCCCGTGAGCAGTGTGTGTGTGAGTGTGTGTGTGTGTGTGAGTGTGTGTGTGTGTGTGTGTGAGGGGTTAACAGGACTTACAGCCTACTGGGAGCAGCAGAGGAAGCAGAGTGTGTGTCGTTGCTTTGGGGGCTTCTGGCTGCGTGTCCCAAAGGGATGTGGAGCCAGGCTGAGTGAGGGAGGTGGAGGTGATGGAGGGGTGGAGGTGATGGAGGGATGGAGGGGTGGAGGGGCAACAGTAAAGAAGAAGAAGAAGACGACTTCCAGGCCTCATGACGGAGGCTGAGGAAAGCTCAGGCCACCACTGGTGCTGTAATGAGCAGCATGTGTGTTGCAGTACAACATGGGAGTGTGTGTGTGTGTGTGTGTGTGTGTGTGTGTGTGTGTGTGTGTGTGTGTGCGTGTCAGATTTCTTATTCTTTTTCTGAAGGCAGACACTGCGAGGGACTGTAGGGCCATCAGCCCAGCAGGAAGCACCGAGGCCTGATGCTCACCCACTCACAACGAGCCCCACGGGGAGTCACACACACACACACACACATCATCCTCCTCCATCCCATCTGCCCACTGTGCTTGTCAGCTTTAAACATCTTGCATGATACTCTGGAAAAGGTCTGCACTCCATCGGTCCGCACACAGGAATATACATTCAGCTGGTGTCTCTCTCACACACACCCCCACACACACACACACACACACACACACACACACACACACACACACACACACACACACACACACACACACACACACACACACACACACACACACACACACACTCAAACTAACATATGCAAAGTATCACACCAATAATACCTACTTGCCTTGCCAAGCACACAATGAATATTAACAGGCTTGAATCCCCCCCCCCCCCCCCCAACACCTACACACACACACACCTACAAACACACACACACGTCTTCTAAAGACAAAAGTCAAAGCATATGCTCAGATCCATACACTCACAGGCACACATGAATAACCCTCTACATACTTAAACACACATGTTTACGTGCCTAATGGTACACACACAGACTGTATCTCACACAGGCTGTGTATACGACTTAAACACACACACACACACACAGCTCTCCTTGACCTTCAGCGTAACCTCCCTCAGCCTGTAAGAGGCTCGTTGCGCCGCTGACAGGCCGACAAGTAAACAAACAAAGAGCAGTTGCATATTTCATGAGCTACCACGGGGAAACAGAGAAGTACACACACTCATAATTACTCGGACGGTTCAACTTTTAGGGCTCAACGAGGAAATATAAGACCGCTTTAAATCTTTTAAATCTTCCATTTGAAAGATTTCAAATCGAGAGGACGTACAGATATTATATGATAACCTGAATGAATACATTTATGACGTCCATCATTCAATCAAACGCACGCCTTTCACCACAAGCCGGATAAAGAACCGACTTCACGTCAACAACAGTGCGGTTTGTATTCCATGTCTGGCATCAAACGTGTTGTAAAATGTACAAAAGTAACATTTTCATTCTTGAGTTATGACCCAAACTGTCTTCTGCGAGGTTACGGGGACTGTTGACCTTTGACCTTTGACCACACACTAATCAGTTCATCCATGAGTACTCGCGTACATGATTCCCTCGTGGCGTTCCCGACCTGTCACGTTCAGGAGAACGGACCCGAAAACACTCACAAACTAGAACGGGCACTCGGTAGAGCGCATACCTTCGCATATCACAAGATTGGGCATTGAATTATGAACGTTTTGGCATTAGTTGCATGCCAATTGGATAAAAATTGACCGTGCTATGGTAAAAAGAAGATGTTGACCTTTTCATGACTTTGACCTTTGACCCGATCGATCCCAAAATCTAATCAAATGGCCTCCGGATAATAACCAATCATCCCACTAAATTTCATGCGATTCGGTTTAATACTTTTTGAGTTATGCGAGTAACACGCATACAAATAAATAAATAAATACACGCCGATCAAAACATAACCTTCTGCATTCTCAATGCGAAGGTAACAACCAGGCTGCAGGAACAACATGTCAACATGTCAACATGTCAACATGTGCTTCATTCCAACATCGTCTCTCTCAACCAAACATCGGGATATATTGGTGTGCATCAGTGTTGCAGTATTGTCACCTCTCATGGCCCTTTACGTGATGCTGCATTCTCAACACTACTTGGTAAGTTTTCTCAAAATATAGACTTTTGGTTTTAGTGACTTTTGGTTTCCCCCAGGAGGCGAACACCAGTGTCCTGGGGGAAAGTCTTGTGTTTGTGTCTTGACATCTGGTCCCCCACACAACACACACTCATACAACTGGGAATCTACTGAATATCAATGGGAACACACCTTAAGATGTATTTATAAAATGCATGAAGGGGAGAACACGAGGGGCCCTCGACATGAGCCTTGAGGGACGCCACGGGGTGTTTTATAGTCTTTTTTTGGATCGCCACAGTTTCAGGATGAACCCCAAAATATTTGTGCCCCTCTATTTATTCAACTGATTTATTTATATATTATCGACCAGGAATCCAATTTTGACGCTTTCAGTACTCGGATACAAGAGCCCCACATTGGTTATGGATTTAACTCTAAAAACGTAACCCCCCCCCCCCCCAGAGTCTGTGCTCCACTAACCACAGTCTCACACCATCCTGAGGGAAACGGTGCCCGGCGCTTTAGGCACTCAATTGAAATTGTATGATCAACAGCCGCACTTCAGGTCTGAGAGGATTCCGGCGGGAGGAGGTCGCGTCCCTCCTGAACGCCACTCCAAGGATAACGCAACATGTTTACGCATTTAATGCACAAAAATACGATGCAACCGGCAGAATAAGTTGCAGTGAGTTGATTCTGTGCTCCAGGACTACCAATAACTTCTCTTTCACACAGACGATGAGGTCATAATGATCCCAGAATGCCGAGCGTATAGTTCACCGAGCGCCGGCGGCCATGTTTAGTCTCAGCGGATGAACTCAAGTGGAAAAAGAGAGAAAAAGTGGCATGAATACCATTAATATTTCAGCCTCGGCTCGACTTTGGCTCCACGCCCGCGTAACACACACAAATACACACAGGCGGACGCACAATAAGTCGTAAGTTGTGGAACTCACAGGTCGAAGCGTAGATTCTGCCTCTCCTCGAAGAAATAGTCCAGGATGAACTTGCGGACGAAGTCGGGGTTCAGGGTGTTGTCGATGACTTCTGTCCGGCCGAACTGGAAGACAACAGGACGTCTGATTACCGTCCACCACAACAAGCACAACAATACAGAAAACATCCTTGTTGTTGTTGACAGAGTTTTTACGGTTATAGCTGCAAATTAGCGACGTGGGAAACTCGTTTGCCTCGCTGCGTTTTTCCTCGTTAAAACGAAGCTTTTGACCTCTGGAGGACTCGCGACCGGCGAGCGCCTCTCATTGGCCGCCGCCGCCTGCGCGTTAAGTAGCGCTCGGAAAAACAACACTTTTGCGAAAATGGGCTCTGGAAAGAGACCCCGGCGGCAATTAAACCGTCTCCGAGAGCCAATCAGAGAGCAGCGACAACGCCCTGAATCGGATGAGTCGGGTTCGGAGCTTCGCTCGCGAGTCGTTTCACTTCGCGTGGTTTCAGTCACGCTAACGATCCGCACGGCGAAACACGCGGCAACATTCCTGCTCTTTATTCTGAAAGAAGGATGATTAGGTCGCAAACGGAACCACAGACAGAGAGGGCCCGGTTCAGACCGACACGGTGACCCAGTGGGCTTCACTCAGGCCCCCCCCCCCCCCCCTCCATCCACAGTGTACTCACCTCTCTCCATTCCCTGTTGGCTATTCCTTGAGTGTACAGCACACAAACTGTTGAATAAAAAAAACAGAAGAGGGGGAGGGGGGTTAAGACTCATTGAAGAGTATTTAACGGCGCTGATGAGTCAGATGAGATGCCGTTCCTTTCCCCCGGACCACGAGACGGGAGGGGAAACAGCTCCCTAATTAAATGTCACGAGAACTTTGCCTTGCAGCGCGATGATATTTCAGAGAGAAATGGAGGAGGGGGGAGAGGGGGTTAGTGAGCGTCTGTGTGGGCGGAGGGGGAAAGTTTTCCCTATTGACATTCGAGCGTCCCTCTCTCCGGTCCGAGGGTCTCGGAGTGTTTTTTTGATTACGGCGGCCGCCGGTGAACACACGGAGAGGCAATCAGCCGGCACGGAGGTGACATTTGCATTCCAACGGCGTCACTGTCCACACACACACACACACACACACACACACACACACACACACACACACACACACACACACACACACACACACACACACACACACACACACACACACACACACACACACACACACACACACACACACACACACACACACACACACGGCTAGGAAAACCCCAGCGGACCAGACACTCAGGATTCTGTTTCTCCCGGTGAGAAGCCGAAGTTAAACGTGAACCAACATAATTAAAATAAAGTTAAAATCCTTTAAAGTTGCAGTGGAAAGACACAAGTGCCTCAATTACAGTACTGGAGTAAATATACTATATATATATATATATATATATTAGGGCCGTCAGCGTTAACGCGTTAATCTATGCGATTAATTTGGCCGCGATTAACGCACTAAAATATTTTAACGCAATTAACGCAACTTTGTTGACTTCCGGTGTCGTTGAAGTTGTTTCACTCCTCTGAGTGTCGAGCCGCGGCAGTCCGCCTCCTTCCTCCCGTCTTCCTCCATATTCACAGAGAAGCAGAGGGCGACGTGTCGGTGACGCGGGGCGGAAGGTAAAGGGGACTTTTTGTTGTTGCTCCGCCCGATGCGCGCGCAGACACGCCGGCATGGAGCTCTGCGGCGAGACGGAGAGAGAAGAGTGACCGACACTAGAGACAGAATGACATGCTGCTGGAGAGACGACCAACAACAGACGTTTAGTTTAAGACAAGAACAAAGACGTCTTTAAGGAAAGAACCGTACATTACTTCTGCTGTAATCTGGCGCCATAGAGAACATGACAGGGGGGCGGGGCCTCACCCTGATAGAATGGTGGGGGAAACACTGGGATGTGTCACATGCAAAAGACTTTAAAAGGTGAATTTACATGTTTTTGTAAAATCGAGAAAATGAGCCCAGACTCCAGAGGGTTAACGTGACATATTTGTCAGTTTACCAAGGCCACTGGTTCTGCTGTTGTTCAATGTTAAAGATGACAGGACCAATGGGGTCTGAAATACACCTTGTTTACTAATCTGAATGTTTCACTGAAGAAACAATTTATCATCCACAATATTAAATACCTCGCTGGCACTTTATAGGTCGGAGCCTCTTTGAAAACACAGCTCTGTGTGAAGTTTTGTCTTTAAAAAAGAATACAATTAAACAAGTGTCTAAAATACACGCTGTCTGAAGGGATGACTCATTCATTTAGAAGATTTAGTCTTTAGAAGAGAAAAAAACTTTTAATCGCGATTAATCACGATGAATGAATTTCAAAATGTGCGATTAATTAGTTAATTTTTTTAATCGATTGACAGCCCTAATATATATATATATATTCATACACAAAGTCCTTCATGGATCCGGCTACTCAATGTGACAGTCAGAGTGCACCAGATTGATGGATTTAAACTTTTAAACGTACAGTGGTTTCTTCCTGGGGAGCATATGACCCCATGACCCCCCCCCCCCACCCAGTGTTTTGGAACATCATTAATGGTGCAATCCGAGCCAGTGGGACACAGTTTTCATAAAGTAATTAGTGGAGAAGGCAATGCAGACGTGCTGTAATCAGAGTCCTGTCTGGGGGTAATCTTTGAAAACGTTCCCATCCCACTCTAAAAACACCACGACGGCGACCTCTGTGTGACCTTTGTCCGACCTGGTGGCACGACGCCGCTGAAAAACAAATGGAGAAAACAAATGGCATCAGTCTGCCGTGTTGAGAGCTTCGTAACCACGACGACGGACCGGCCTATCGGGACCCTATGCCCGGCAGGCGGCTCAGTGGTTCGGGGGTTTTGAATCCTGCAACGACCTATGGGGGAAATGATCATCATCCTCTTTAAAGTGGTCTCAAAGTATCCCACAATGCATCGGGAAAAACAGTGTGCAGCCAATGGTCACTTAGTTAGGCGCTATCTTCTTGATGCCTTGTATATATACGTATACATATATTTTTATATATATTTATTTATATATGTTTTTACTGATGCCTTGCATATATACGTATATATTTATATATATTTATTTATGTATATATATATATATGTTTTTACTGATGCCTTGCATATATACGTATATATATTTATATTTATTTATTTATATATATATATATGTTTTTCCTGATGCCTTGCATATATACGTATATATATATTTATATTTATATATATTTATTTCTATATGTATAGACAACTCTTCTCTCGGCTCGCGCGGCAGAGCTCCGATGCTGGCGCGCGCAATGCAGGGCTCTCAAGTGTCACGCAACTCTTCTCGGAGCTCTTGCCTGTCTTGAGAGCCCTGTAAATGTATATATGTGATTAATCATGATTAATCCACAGAAACCTGTGATTAACCTGATTAAAAATTGTAATCGTTTCACAGCCCTAATTTATATATATATATATATAGAGAGAAATAAATAAATATAAAAACATATAGAAATTAAGTTTATTACATTTCGGAGGAGGAGGAGCGCTGCCTAGCAACCTGGCGGTGACAATAAGACAACGGGAAGTTGCCCGTCCGTAAAGATAACGCCTCAAAAGACAACGCTCTATTTTAGGAGCTGCTCGGCCGTGGCTTCGTGACGCCGCACGCCAAAAGATTATCATTATTATTATTATTATGATGACATCATTATACTGCAGCCGACAGTGAGAGTGGGGAATCCCCTCGGATCTCAATTAAACGGTCCACACGAGTCGGCGTCTCCGCTCCAGTGACAGGAGCTTCACGCGGTGGAGACAGAGGGAGGAAGAGAAGAATGAAATCTCTTCAAATGGAGAATAAAAACTCTAAAACCAGGAAAGGAAACGAGGCGAGAGGCAATCAGACGCTCTGGAAACAAAACCCGTGTTGATCTGGTGACGTCTGATTGTGGAGGCGACGTGCGTTATCAGTAATTACAGCGTTCGTTAATTGTAAATTTATACCGGAGTTAACGTACGAGCTCCTGATGAGGGGACGCTCGGAGCCGCGGAGACCCTCCCCCCACGAGAAACTGACACTTCCATCCTTTTAGAGTGAAGCTCCCGCTGAGCCAGAGACGTTATGATATTAATAAGATTCTGTTGTTGTTGTTGTTGTTGTTTTCTCCAAAATGGTAAAAAAAAAGAAAAAAAAGAAGAGAAAGTCCCAATTTGTGAGAACACAGCAAACACACCGGAGGTCCTGGTGACCCGGTGCCCACTGTGTGTGTGTGTGTGTGTGCTCTGGCAGCCCGTCAGTCTGGATGGATGCTGGATTGTGCGTGATGCATTGTGGGTAGGCTGTGCAGCGAGCCGGGGCTCAGCTGGACGAATGTACAGTCGTCCTGTAATGTGGCAACGATGCAGCGCATGACACATGGTGTCTGCGTTATGTACGCGGGGGCGGTGTGTGTGTGTGTGTGTGTGTGTAGGGGGGTGGGTGGGGGGGATATATAGCGATACATCAATCACATGCCGTGAATAGCGCGCGGCGCGTCCTCGCCATCTCTACCGGCGCACTTTCAAGTCTTCAATTCATCTGGGCTGATGATGAGGGGGGGGGGGGGCAGCGTGACAATAGCTCCTCCATCGCCGTTTGCATTGTTGGAGATACTGACGGTGCAATGTTCCTGTTTTCTTAATGCCCTTTTTCAATCTGCTTAAGCACACTGATCAAAGCACACACACACACACACACAGGAATGTTGCCCAGCCATATAAGCTAATATGAATACGGTGCGTGAGCCTGCCCGAGGCCCTGAATGCGTGCACTTTTGTGCGTGTGTGTGTATATGTGTGTGTGTGTGTGTGTGTATATGTGTGTGTGTGTGTGTGTAGGGGGCTCTGCTGAGGCGGTCTAATGCTGTGTGACACGTTACTAACTCTGCTTTCTCCCCGGAGTCCTTTTGACTTCACGTCTCATGGGGTCATCGGACCCTATGAGACGGCATAGATCCTATCTGCCTGATGGATCGTCTGGGTCGTGGAATTCCTGCTCCTGACTACGCCACTGTCCTGTTGAGACTCCGCCCACTGTTGAGACTCCGCCCACTCCTCCTCCCCACCGCCATCTGCCTGATGGATCGTGGAGGTCTCCATCGTGGAATATGCCTACTATGAACTATTCATACACTCTGTCATATTCATTGAATGTATTTTAACTCTAAATCTGTCCTTCTGTACACATTACATCTATTGTTCTGTCCATCCTGGAGAGGGATCCTCCTCTGTTGCTCTCCTGAAGGTTTCTTCCTTTTTTTCCCCCTGAAGGGTTATTTGGGAGTTTTTCCTGGTCCGATGTGAGGTTTTGGGGCAGGGATGTCTATGTGTACAGATTGTAAAGCACTCCGAGACAAATTTGTAATTTGTGAAATTGGGCTATACAAATAAACTGAATTGAATTGAATTGACTGGGGCCAGTGCTGTCAGCAGAGCAGAGACATGGACGCAGCACAAGTGCCTCCTTGCATGAATGTTGCGGGAGTGTGTGTGTGTGTAGGCAGGGTTTTTCCTGCATAGAGAACATTTGGGCGCGCGCCTACGCCGTTTTCCCGAGCGCCTATGACAAATCCCGAGCGCCTAAGGCAAAAAAAGTCTGCGATGAAAAAAAAAAACAAAAAAACTGTGTTCATCACGTGCATGTCAGCGAATATGTTCTCAATAGTATGTTTCAAGTCGGCTACAGCCGAACCCTCGTTCTGTTTTGATCAATAGTAATCGAGTTAATAAGCGTGTCTTCTTGTCTGATCAATACGCAACTGTGAGGTGAATGGACAGAGCGGCCAGCTGCTGATCACTCAACAGCCCGACGTGCACCAATACACCTGGACTATATAGGGATGCACCGATCTGATCGGCGCCGATCCATATCGGCCAATATTCCCATTATCGGTTTTGATCGGCGCTCTCAAAACGGCGTATCAAACTTGGCCGATCAGATGACGTAACATCTGCGAGAACTATCAGACGTTTCAATCGCCGCGCACCGCAACGGAGACGATGCGCCCGGCGAGGGCCGCAGAGTGAGAGGTCAGAGGGGATCCTCACCACCGAGCGGCGTCCCCGTCCCCCGAGTTGAATCTCTGGGTCGACTCAGCCGACTCTCACATGTCTGCCCCTATAGACTGATGCTCACGGTAAACGCATTAGATCGGGAGCGCGCGAGGGTTTTGATAACGTTAGCGGAAGGATTTATGTGACAACATCCGGTTTTGCAAAGTTAGCGGAAAGAACCACGTGAAACAACATCCGTTTTTCAAAATAAGATGTCGACAAATCATACACGAACATATAAAAGTAAACAATGAACTGATTTTGTATCTTTAGAGATCGTTTCTGAGATTTAGCTTAAATTATGCTAACATTAAAACATTTTTACTGTACCAAGGAAGAGTTTATAAAAATAAGTCAGACTTTTGTATGTTAAGAAAAGTCCTGTATATAGATCTCCCCAAGAGTTCCAGGAAATGAATAATGCAGATGTGTTCCATACATATCTGAAATCCCCTACAATAGCAATCAAACAATTTTAATGTATCAATCTGGAAATTTTTCAAAGTAAAAGTCCTAAAAGTTTAAAGAAATCGGTAATTTCTTTAATGTTTGAGGTGCTTTATATATGTATTTACTATGGAAGCCCGTTTCCGCCACTGTGATAAAAAAATTAAGATCCTGTCAGTCATAATTATGAGATACTAGCTCATAATTATGACTTAACTAACTCATAATTATGAGATAGTGTCGAAATAATTATGAGATAGTTAGTCGAATTTTTTTTTTTTTTTGGGAGCACCGAAGACCCATTTTGACCCAGGAAAAACCCTGGTGGGGGGGGGGGGTTGAGACGCTCGTCCTCGTCTCCCCCGCCGTCTGACACGTAAAGGACCGATCCGTGATTCTCGGGGAAGCTTATAATAAAAACACGACGTGGGTTAAATATTTTCGGGGGAAATGAAACAAAAACAAACACGACGTTCCCAGATGAAAAAAAATAAGATCCACGTATTTCAACTTGAGTATTTTCCTCCTCCCTCCTGGTTTCATACGTAGAGCTCGTAACAGACGGGACTGAAACAGAGAGGAAGTCGGAAGGATGAGAGGATCGATCTGTTCTCAGGCTGGGATCCTACCTTTCACAATAAAAGCCCGAGGCATACACAGTCCAGGGGAAACCGTGCCGTTTTCGACCTCACGCTGACGCTCCGGCTCCAGAGGATCAGTCGCGGTCCTCTCGGGGTCTACGGGGAACTAGTGGTGTCACGGAACATTGTTGTTGATGATCTGTACGGATTCTTTGACTTTTATCGGTCGATATATAGTAAGAATATAAAGAAATCTAACAAACTTATACAGAATCCACCTCACCAGGTTCCATCAGGTTCCTTTCAGTTATAGTAATAGAAAAAGCGAGAGGTAAAACTAAAATGGTCTGGGATCAGTTACACAAGCTAATGGGACATCCCAACAAAGTAAGGAAGCTGCAAGAACTTAACATTAATGGTAAACTGTCAAATAATCCAGTTGAAATAGCAAAAGCTTTCAATCACTATTTCATTGATTCTGTTGCTACCATTGCTAAATGTTTCTCCCCTGAGATTAGACCTGTCTGTACAGTAAATACATTGGAGCCAACTTTCATCAGAAGAAATGTCACTCATTCAGACGTCACAAGAATAATCAGTTCTCTTAAACCATCCAAAACTAAAGATACATTTGGTATGGATGCCGTGATGCTCAAAACTCTTACCAAAACACTAATAAATCCCATCAGCAATATCATCAACCTCTCAATCTCTCAGAACATGTTTCCCAGTGTTTGGAAGTCGGCTGCTGTTATTCCAGTATTCAAAGAAGGAGATTGCCTTTCTACCTCAAATTACAGACCAATCAGTATCCTGCCTACAATATCAAAGGTTGCAGAGAAGTTGGTAGCTGAGCAAATGATCTGCCATTTGAAAAACAGTCCCTTTGCCCTTCATCCAATGCAATTCGGCTTTAGAGCCAATTATTCCACTGAGACGGACAAATTTCTCCTGGACAAAGGGGGTGTTGTTGGAGTTGTGTATCTTGATCTCAAGAAGGCATTTGACACTGTAAATCATAGTATTGTTTTGTCCAAATTTCACAGTTACAACTTCTCCTCAGGTACACTTAAATGGATGGAATCATATTTGCTTAATAGGTCACAGTCTGTCCAAATTCAAAAACATCAATCCGCTGCCCTCCGCTTGTCCACAGGTGTCCCACAAGGATCTGTCCTGGGCCCATTATTATTTTCCTTATATATTAATGATCTGTCATCAGTTTGTCCTCATTCCAACATTCAAATGTATGCTGATGACACCGTCATTTATTTGCATGGCAGCAATTTGGGAGATGTAGCAAAAGAACTCGCGACATCCATGGCTAATGTGACTACTTGGTGAACGCAATGTTGTTTCCAACTCAATATATCCAAAACTGTGTGTATGTTTTTTACCAAAAGAAACTCTGATAGTGTAGAACCGGATGTTTTTGTATCTGGGGAGAGGCTAAAGGTTGTATCTGAATACAAGTACCTGGGAGTACTTTTTGATTCTAATTTGTCTTTCAAATCACAGGTGAATAAAGTTTATAATCGGGTAAAATTCAATCTATCCAATTTCCGATTCTCGCGCAACTACATGTCAACAGAGGCAGCTAAAACATTCATGCATTCAATGGTTATTTCCCACATCACCTACTGTTTAACAACCTGGTCACATGCTAGTGCCACTACGCTCAAACCATTACAGTCATTATACAAGCGGACGCTCAAAACTCTTGATAAAAAAAAAAGTTCTGTCACATCATTGTCCTATACTAAAAAAATACAACTTGCTTAGTTGGGATAACTTGATTAAATATGTGCACGTCTGTCTGATGTACAAAATCATACATGAATTGACCTCTCCTCCTCTCAAACAATTTGTCACCACACGAACTGGATATCGGCTCACAAGAGGAGCAGCGAGAGGGGATTGTATCGTCCCTCTCAGGAAAAGTGCTTTTAGTCACGCTGCATTCTCACTACAAGCAGCAGTTGACTGGAACTGCATTCCAGTATCTATCAGAGAGCTACAATCATTCAACTCTTTTAAAGCGGAAACAAAGAAATGGTTCATAACTACCCAGCTCTGTCAGCACTAGACTGTAACGGCTCCTCCATCTGTCCAGGTTGGACTTTCATTTTGTCCGTCTGTCAGTTGTTGTCTATCTGTTGTCCGGTCTCTGTGTGTCTTGACTTGCTGGTCGGCCGTTTACTCCACCTGCGTGTCTTCTCTTGTCGTTCACCTGTTTGCAGTTATATATCACATTTAGTCTGTATGCTTTTACATTGTGTTTCTGACATTATGTTTTTATTCTGTCCATTTTAACATTGTTCACCCTTATTTTATTTGCTTTATCTGTAGATTGTATTTGTAATCTTATGTTTTTAGGTTTGTTCTTAACATCAGCAACATTGGGACTACAGATGAAAAATAGCCTCTTGGCTAACTCTGGCACATTTACTGCAATGTTTTTATCAATGTGCACTGTCCCTTATTAAATAAACCATAACAAAATAAAATAAAATAAAACATTTGCATTCAGGTCCAAAAGTACTAATAAAAATAAAAAACAGTGTTCACTTAAAAATATTTTTTTGGACATAAATCTTGAGTATAAATTAGGGATGTAATATTGATCTGTATCACTTCCCAACTGAAGGTGTGTATGATCCACCATCACACCGGTTAACTCATCACATCATGTGGAACCGACTGATGAGCACTTTGAATGTTTTGGGGATGCTGAACATTCAGGAACCGGCTGCTACAACAACACTACACCACAGAGGATGAGGGAGGACTCTCAGCTCTGTGCATCACTGTTGTTGTTGTTGTTGTTGTTGTTGTTAACACCAGGAGCTGCTCGCCGGCTCAGACATGTGTCTGTTCAGAGCCCGAGCAGGTCGGCAATACCAGCTGTATGGGCTGTAGCGGAGGAGGAGGAGGAAGAGGAGGAAGAAGAGGAGGTGGGGGAGAGAAGAGGATGAGGTGGAGGAAGAGGTGGGAGAGGAGAAGAAGATGAGTAGAATAGGGAGAGGAGGAGGAGGAGGTAGAGGGGGGGAAGAGGAAGATGGTGAGGAGTAGGAGGAGAGGAAGAGGAGGAAGAGGTGGGGGAGGAGGAGGAGGAAGAGGAGGAGAGGAAGAGGTGGGGAGGTGGGCAGTGATCGACTCATCAACAACCTCACAAACCTGCCTCTACATCTCATAGTAACGGTGACCTCTAGTAACGCTGACCTCATAGTTACGGTGACACCATAGTAACTAGTGACCTCATAGTAACCTGTGACCTCATAGTAACTAGTGACCTCATAGTAACCTGTGACCTCATAGTAACTAGTGACCTCATAGTAATGAGTGACCTCATAGTAACCTGTGACCTCATAGTAACCTGTGACCTCATAGTAACTAGTGACCTCATAGTAACTAGTGACCTCATAGTAATGAGTGACCTCATAGTAACCTGTGACCTCATAGTAACTAGTGACCTCATAGTAACCTGTGACCTCATAGTAACTAGTGACCTCATAGTAATGAGTGACCTCATAGTAACCTGTGACCTCATAGTAACTAGTGACCCCATAGTAACTAGTGACCTCATAGTAACGAGTGACCTCATAGTAACTAGTGACCTCATAGTAACGAGTGACCTCATAGTAACTAGTGACCTCATAGTAACCTGTGACCTCATAGTAACCTGTGACCTCATAGTAACGAGTGACCTCATAGTAACTAGTGACCTCATAGTAACTAGTGACCTCATAGTAACGAGTGACCTCATAGTAACTAGTGACCTCATAGTAACCTGTGACCTCATAGTAACTAGTGACCTCATAGTAACTAGTGACCTCATAGTAACCTGTGACCTCATAGTAACGAGTGACCTCATAGTAACTAGTGACCTCATAGTAACCTGTGACCTCATAGTAACTAGTGACCTCATAGTAACGAGTGACCTCATAGTAACCTGTGACCTCATAGTAACTAGTGACCTCATAGTAACCTGTGACCTCATAGTAACTAGTGACCTCATAGTAACGAGTGACCTCATAGTAACCTGTGACCTCATAGTAACTAGTGACCTCATAGTAACCTGTGACCTCATAGTAACTAGTGACCTCATAGTAACCTGTGACCTCATAGTAACGAGTGACCTCATAGTAACTAGTGACCTCATAGTAACGAGTGACCTCATAGTAACGAGTGACCTCATAGTAACGAGTGACCTCATAGTAACGAGTGACCTCATAGTAACTAGTGACCTCATAGTAACCTGTGACCTCATAGTAACTAGTGACCTCATAGTAACCTGTGACCTCATAGTAACCTGTGACCTCATAGTAACTAGTGACCTCATAGTAACGAGTGACCTCATAGTAACGAGTGACCTCATAGTAACTAGTGAACTCATAGTAACGAGTGACCTCATAGTAACCTGTGACCTCATAGTAACTAGTGACCTCATAGTAACCTGTGACCTCATAGTAACGAGTGACCTCATAGTAACTAGTGACCTCATAGTAACTAGTGACCTCATAGTAACCTGTGACCTCATAGTAACTAGTGACCTCATAGTAACCTGTGACCTCATAGTAACCTGTGACCTCATAGTAACTAGTGACCTCATAGTAACTAGTGAACTCATAGTAACGAGTGACCTCATAGTAACCTGTGACCTCATAGTAACTAGTGACCTCATAGTAACTAGTGACCTCATAGTAACTAGTGACCTCATAGTAACTTGTGACCTCATAGTAACGAGTGACCTCATAGTAACTAGTGACCTCATAGTAACTAGTGACCTCATAGTAACTTGTGACCTCATAGTAACGAGTGACCTCATAGTAACTAGTGACCTCATAGTAACCTGTGACCTCATAGTAACTAGTGACCTCATAGTAACTAGTGACCTCATAGTAACGAGTGACCTCATAGTAACTAGTGACCTCATAGTAACTTGTGACCTCATAGTAACGAGTGACCTCATAGTAACTAGTGACCTCATAGTAACCTGTGACCTCATAGTAACGAGTGACCTCATAGTAACCTGTGACCTCATAGTAACTAGTGACCTCATAGTAACTAGTGACCTCATAGTAACCTGTGACCTCATAGTAACTAGTGACCTCATAGTAACTTGTGACCTCATAGTAACGAGTGACCTCATAGTAACGAGTGACCTCATAGTAACTAGTGACCTCATAGTAACGAGTGACCTCATAGTAACCTGTGACCTCATAGTAACTAGTGACCTCATAGTAACTAGTGACCTCATAGTAACTTGTGACCTCATAGTAACTAGTGACCTCATAGTAACCTGTGACCTCATAGTAACTAGTGACCTCATAGTAACCTGTGACCTCATAGTAACTAGTGACCTCATAGTAACCTGTGACCTCATAGTAACTAGTGACCTCATAATAACTAGTGACCTCATAGTAACTAGTGACCTCATAGTAACGGGTGACCCCACAGTAACATCAAAGGGCTTCAGACTCCGCCTTTAAACACCACCGAACCCCTGCTGTCATGGAAGTGAGGTGTGTGTGTGTGTGTGTGTATTTCTGTGTGTGTGTGTGTATTTCTGTGTGTGTGTGTGTGTGTGATGATCCGGTTCCCCTCACTCACACTGGAAGAGAGAGAGCAGACACGACCGCTGACATATGCAAATGTCTCCTGGTTCGCAGGCGGGGAAGAACGTGTGTGTGTGTGTGTGTGTATGTGTGTGTGTGTGTGTGTGTGTGTGTGTGACAAGCTTACTTGGATCCGACTTGGAGAAGGTGTCTCTGTCCAGCAGGTTTCTGAAAGACAAACAGAGACACGTTGACATCCCCGTTGCCAACGGTTACAGCATCACCTCCCCTCATCCTCAGACTCTCCTCCCCAGGAGCCGTCTCATTGGCTGAGGCGGTAACATTAAATAGACTTCAAGTCCGAGCTGTGAAAGTGGAGCACATTTATATTTTTAAAAAGAGACGCGGACCCAATTTTGCTCTATTTTCCGCTCCACGGGTGCCAAAAAAGACAGTGAAGGCATCACATGTACATGAATGCAGCGCGGAGCCCCGTCGCAAACGCTCGGCACCCAGAGGAGCTGGTCGAACAATGAAGTCTGAGGAAGACGAGTCACAGCTGTCAGGGAGCAGGAGACAGAGAGGGGCGGAGTCAGGTCCACCTGGCCCCGCCCCCAGAGATGCTCCTATAGGCTGATGGAGGACATTTAGGATACACTGAGCACCTCTTTCCTCTCCTCTCTCCTTATGGACGTTTAGGATACACTGAAAACCTCTCTCCTCTCCACTCTCCTTATGGACGTTTAGGATACACTGAGCTCCTCTCTCCTCTCCTCTCTCCTTATGGACGTTTAGGATACACTGAGCACCTCTCTCCTCTTTCCTCTCTCCTTATGGACGTTTAGGATACACTGAGCACCTATCTCCTCTTTCCTCTCTCCTTATGGACGTTTAGGATACACTGAGCTCCTCTCTCCTCTCTCTCCTTATGGACGTTTAGGATACACTGAGCACCTCTCTCTTCTCTCCTCTCTCTCCTTATGGACGTTTAGGATACACTGAGCACCTCTCTCCTCTTTCCTCTCTCCTTATGGACGTTTAGGATACACTGAGCTCCTCTCTCTCCTTATGGACGTTTAGGATAGACTGAGCACCTCTCTCCTCTTTCCTCTCTCCTTATGGATGTTTAGGATACACTGAGCTCCTCTCTCCTCTTTCCTCTCTCCTTATGGACGTTTAGGATACACTGAGCACCTATCTCCTCTTTCCTCTCTCCTTATGGACGTTTAGGATACACTGAGCTCCTCTCTCCTCTCTCTCCTTATGGACGTTTAGGATACACTGAGCACCTCTCTCCTCTTTCCTCTCTCCTTATGGACGTTTAGGATACACTGAGCACCTCTCTCCTCTTTCCTCTCTCCTTATGGATGTTTAGAATACACTGAGCACCTCTCTCCTCTTTCCTCTCTCCTTATGGACGTTTAGGATACACTGAGCTCCTCTCGCCTCTCTCTCCTTATGGATGTTTAGGATACACTGAGCACCTCTCTCCTCTTTCCTCTCTCCTTATGGATGTTTAGGATACACTGAGCACCTCTCTCCTCTTCCCTCTCTCCTTATGGACGTTTAGGATACACTGAGCACCTCTCTCCTCTTTCCTCTCTCCTTATGGATGTTTAGGATACACTGAGCACCTCTCTCCTCTTTCCTCTCTCCTTATGGACGTTTAGGATACACTGAGCTCCTCTCTCATCTCTCTCCTTATGGACGTTTAGGATACACTGAGCACCTCTCTCCTCTTTCCTCTCTCCTTATGGATGTTTAGGATACACTGAGCACCTCTCTCCTCTTTCCTCTCTCCTTATGGATGTTTAGGATACACTGAGCACCTCTCTCCTCTTCCCTCTCTCCTTATGGACATTTAGGATACACTGAGCACCTCTCTCCTCTCCTCTCTCCTTATGGACGTTTAGGATACACTGAGCTCCTCTCTCCTCTCCTCTCTCCTTATGGACGTTTAGGATACACTGAGCACCTCTCTCCTCTTTCCTCTCTCCTTATGGACGTTTAGGATACACTGAGCTCCTCTCTCTCCTTATGGACGTTTAGGATACACTGAGCTCCTCTCTCCTCTTTCCTCTCCTTATGGATGTTTAGGATACACTGAGCACCTCTCTCCTCTCCTCTCTCCTTATGGATGTTTAGGATACACTGAGCACCTCTCTCCTCTTCCCTCTCTCCTTATGGACGTTTAGGATACACTGAGCACCTCTCTCCTCTCCTCTCTCCTTATGGACACTTAGGATACACTGAGCTCCTCTCTCCTCTCAGGATACACTGAGCTCCTCTCTCCTCTCTCCTTATGGACATTTAAGATACACTGAGCACCTCTCTCCTCTCCTCTCTCCTTATGGACGTTTAGGATACACTGAGCTCCTCTCTCCTCTCCTTATGGACGTTTAAGATGCACTGAGCACCTCTCTCCTCTTTCCTTATGGATGTTTAAGATGCACTGAGCACCGCTGACCTCTTTACTCTCTCCTTATGGACGTTTAGGATACACTGAGCTCCTCTCTCCTCTCTCTCCTTATGTACGTTTAGGATACACTGAGCACCTCTCCTCTTCCTCTCTCCTTATGGACGTTTAGGATACACTGAGCCCTCTCTCCTCTCCTCTCTCCTTATGGATGTTTAGGATACACTGAGCACCTCTCCTCTTCCTCTCTCCTTATGGACGTTTAGGATACACTGAGCACCTCTCCTCTTTCCTCTCTCCTTATGGACGTTTAGGATACACTGAGCTCCTCTCTCTCCTTATGGACGTTTAGGATACACTGAGCTCCTCTCTCCTCTGAGCTCCTCTCTCTCTCTCCTTATGGATGTTTAGGATACACTGAGCACCTCTCTCCTCTCTCCTTATGGATGTTTAGGATACACTGAGCACCTCTCTCCTCTTCCCTCTCTCCTTATGGACGTTTAGGATACACTGAGCACCTCTCTCCTCTCCTCTCTCCTTATGGACACTTAGGATACACTGAGCTCCTCTCTCCTCTCCTCTCTCCTTATGGACGTTTAGGATACACTGAGCACCTCTCTCCTCTCCTCTCTCCTTATGGACATTTAGGATACACTGAGCACCTCTCTCCTCTTTCCTCTCTCCTTATGGACGTTTAGGATACACTGAGCTCCTCTCTCCTCTCTCTCCTTATGGACGTTTAGGATACACTGAGCTCCTCTCTCCTCTCTCCTTATGGACGTTTAGGATACACTGAGCACCTCTCTCCTCTCCTCTCTCCTTATGGACGTTTAGGATACACTGAGCACCTCTCCTCTCTCCTTATGGACATTTAGGATACACTGAGCTCCTCTCTCCTCTCCTCTCTCCTTATGGACGTTTAGGATACACTGAGCACCTCTCTCCTCTCCTCTCTCCTTATGGATGTTTAGGATACACTGAGCACCTCTCTCCTCTCTCCTTATGGATACATTTTCATCTCTCCATTGCACATTATTAAATCTCCTTCCTGCTTGTGAACAACAACATTTTCCTGACAGACATTCCCCCCCACATGTCCGCTCCACTACCCATGATGCAAATAAATGATGAATTTTCCCGAGGACATGTCTAACAGAGACGTCGACACACGAGACAGAAGATGTACGAGGATTATTTCTTTCTTCTTCTTCCTGCAGCTCAATGTTGATACGAATGATCTCAAAGTTCTCAGTTTCACAACACGCCCTCCGAACCCTACAACAGAGACGTGGCGGCCGGCGCCGCCCTCCACGACAGAGATGACAGTCAGGAGAGCGGCGCGTGTAATCGCTCTCGTATCGGAAATCAGATCCGTCGCACGTGAGTTTCACGACGATGTGAAAGTCCTCGTCGGATGAACGCGAACACGTCGCATCGGGCGTAGAGGAGTTGTTTTCACGACGCGAACGTACGGCGATGTCACCCGGGACACGGCGCCGGCGGCGGCCCGTTCCCACGCTTACGCTTATTGATCTGGAGATGATGAGCGTCATCTTAAGTGGCGGCGACGACCGCGTCCGTATTGAGCTCCGCCGGCAGAGAAAGACGGAGAGAGAGAGAGAGAGGGGCTCCGGCTGTCATGCCGGCGCTCCAGGGGCGGCGAGCGATGCGCCGAGATCGCGGCACTCGTGTTTCTTTGGCTCCAGATGATAAAACGCCACGCTCGGCCGTCATGGCCACGGGCGCCCATACCTTAAATAAGTGATAATAAGCGATGGACTCACGACTGGCGGAGAGGAGGGGGCGGCGCCCGCCAAGAGGTATACGTGTCCAATAAAACACACGATGCAGGCGTCTGTTCGGCACGAGAGGGGGATGAGTGGAGGGAAGGAAGGAGAAGAGAAAGAATAGTGCAAGGAGGGAAAGACGGGACGTTGAGTGAACACCAGGGAGACGGTCACACATTTATTAGGGGGCAGTTTTTCATCCAGGAGCATTTAAAAAATAAATTGGGGTACTTTTTGAAATTTTTGAAATAACATTTAACTTTTGTTCAAATATAATAAATATACTTATTTAGGCTTTCAGTATGTGAGTAAATGTCATAACAATGGTAATAATCAGACTATTAGACAATAATCAGACTATTAGGCAATAATCAGACTATTAGGCAATAATAAGACTATTAGGCAATAATAATACTATTAGGCAATAATAAAACTATTAGGCAGTAGTCTACAGATTCAAAATGTTTTTAGATTTTTTAAACAAAAAACATAGAAATAATAAATCTGACATTAATTTTTAACTGTATTTCTATTTTTTTTGTTTATTTATTGTCATTACATTTTTTAAACAACTTCTATAATTATAACATATATATATATATATATATATATATTTTTATCATTAAAAATAATATGTATTGATTTTTTTTGTTGCACCTACCTGGTCCAGGAAGTCCAGATAGGACACAAAAAAGACACGAATAAAACGCTATTAAATTATTGAAATCATCGAGGCATTTTTTGCCCCTCTCGTGACATCAGGGGCAACATTATATTTCTGAGATGCTGGTGCACACGTGTGTTCGTATGTAGTAACCCCCCCCCCCCCCCCCTCTCCCTGAGTGCCTCGTGGTTCATCAAACATTCAGGAGAGCGGTTCCCTCCCTGACACCAGAATTACATTTGAAGTCCCCACAGTGACATCACGGCCCCGAAAACATGCAGCCGGCCCTTTAAATACCTGGATGTGAGGAAGAGGAGCAGAGGAAGAGGGGGCGGGGGATAGAGATGACATTTTCCAAGATGTGTTCTTGTAGTAAGTGAAGAAAGGGACCGCTGCATCAAAGGTGGTTTGTTAATTATTAATATATTTTACATGAAGTATCTTTTGAATGGTGTGTTGTCTGAAGTATCCTCCGACACAATATTTAGTTTGTGCTCGACTCGATCGACTGAAATATTCAAAATAATCTGATAAAAAGTGAGATATGACACGGAGAATAAAATAAATAAACAAACCTGTCTCAGACTTCACGACTTCTCGCCGATTAGACGACGACAAATTGAGACTAAAACTAAGAAGCATTTTCTTCTCAAAACTAAAGTGTCTCTTCAAATCAACACTTCTTGAGAACAACGTGGATCCTTCATTTAAATGACATTTAAATAACAGAGTCCCACATGAGTCCCATGGGGCGTCTCCCATCATGATGTATTTAGTTCATCCACCTCTCACCTGTCCATCACACATGAGGAGCACCACCGAGCGGCTCGGGCGATGGGAAACCCCTCCTTCTCCTCCTCCTCTTCATCTTCCTCATCCTCCTCCTCCACCTCCTCAAAGTCCTTCCTCCTCCTCAAAGTCCTCCCTCCTCCTCTTCCTGCTCCTCTTCTTCTTCCTCCTCCTCCTACCCTTCATCCTCCTCCTCCGGCTGGCGGCGGGCGTGGCCGATCACTCCCATGGCGTAAGCCCGGTCCATCGGGTTGACATTCAAGCCCCTCCAGCCAATGAGCAGCTTTGTTTACCGTTAGCGCAGTGACAGCCCCTCCCCTCCCCCTTCACTCCTCAGTAATGAACCGTCGTGCTGGCCGGATCACGCCGGATCAATCGGGTCAATTGAGTGGCACCACGACTCTGAGCGGCTCCGATCGATCCGCCTGCAGCAGCCGAGTCGTGAGGACTCCTCGGTTCCCTCGGTTCCCTCTCCGGAGCCGACGGGACGCCGACGGGCATCGAACCGCCGACTGGAGGAATCCCACGTCCACGAGAATGTCTCAACATGTGAGTTCATCAGGAGAAACTTTCAGCAGAACGGAAGCCAAACTCCTGAGTACAGATACTCCTCCAGAAGTAGAAGTACTCATGAGTCATTTCATAATCATATATTACTACGAGATTATGAGTGATGCATTCATATGTGTCTTTACTGAAGCAGCTGGTGGAGGCGGAGCTTATTTAGTTTACTTTTTTACTTCTGGGTAGCTCAACCCTTTATCGGGCGAGGAACCATATATGGTAACTTCGTTGATGTTGATTTTCTACCAACTATATTTTTTATTTTTCATGTCTCAACCGTAAAACAGTGTTGTTATGTCCTCCAATGGCATTGTAGTGTTGACGTAATTTAATGAGTGCACCATAAAGGGTTAAACATAAAACGACAGGATTCATTATATTTTTATTAAAAACTAAAGCTTTTAAATAAATGCCGTGTCGTGAGAACATTTACAATATTTACCTCTAAAATGCAAAATGTTTACTGAAATACTGAAGTAAATGTACTCAATTACATGACACCATGTGGACGCACGTTGTCTAACCACACTAGACAACTATAAGGTATTACCAACAACAACAACAACAACGTAGATGCTGTGCGTGATGCTTTGACGTGCGTCATCCCGACAGCCAATCAGCCGGCATCGATCACCGAGGCGGAGGGAAAAGGGGCCGAGGAGCCGAAGGTGACGGCGTAGGAGACGAGGGGGCAGGAGGCGAGCTGGTTCTGCGAGGTGTCTGGGGTCTCCGTGAGGCCGCGCTCGTTAATGCGGCCGCTCGTAAACGTTAGCTCCTCCCACTCAGAGACCGCTCCTCTCTCTGGGAGGCTCCGTGGGGGGGGGGGGGGGGGGGTGTAAACAGGAAGTACGGCGCGCCGTTAGCTGCCTGCAACCTCAATTCTTTGGCAAATTGCCACCATTGAGGGCGACTGGAAGACGGCGATCGTGGAGAAAGGTCAAAGGTGAATAAGGACACGTGAGGTAACCACATCAAAGGGAAGTGTCGGTCTAAACGGAGGTGGCGTGTGTCGACGCTGCTCTACAACTCACTTCTCTTCTTCTTTCAGCAGCGAATCAGAAAGGCTTCATCAGCCTCTACGACTCATTTAAAAACACGAGAAACACTTTGAATGCCGTCCTGGCTTCATCCTCACCTGAGACCGTCTCTCACGAGTCAGACCTCGTGTTGACTGATAAAGCTGCTTCACGAGAAACATGAAGCAGGATCCTGCCTCTGCTTTATCTCCCTCTTCCTCTTCATCGCAGAGAGCACAAATATCGTGACACATCGACCGGCCTCTCAGCGGGTCGCCGTCCGGGTTCAATACCGCCACATGTCAATTCATCGACCTCTCTCTCTCTCTCTCTCTCTCTCTCTCTCTCTCTCTCTCTCTCTCTCTCTCTCTCTCTCTCTCTCTCTCTCTCTCTCTCTCTCTCTCTCTCTCTCTCTCTCTCTCTCTCTCTCTCTCTCTCTCTCTCTCTCTCTCTCTCTCTCTCTCTCTCTCTCTCTCTCTCTCTCTCTCTCTCTCTCTCTCTCTCTCTCTCTCTCTCTCTCTCTCTCTCTCTCCCTCACTCTCCCTCTCTCTCTCTCTCAGTTCACGCTGAGCGTCAGAGCGACAGGGTGTGTGTGTGTGGGAGCTGCGGAGCGTTGTCTGTGTGTTTCTCTCTTTTCTGTTCTTTCATAGTTGTGTGTATTTAGTTTATGTGGTACAGTAGTTTAATTTGTTTGGTGGTTATTTGGGTTTTTCTCTGGGTGTCTTCCCGCTGCCGGTGCCTCACCGGGCTCGGTGCGTGGCGGTATGTTTGCCCCGGTTCCCCCCCCCCGCTGCTCACGAGGAGACACGGTATGAAGATTGCCGGTGACTCCTCGTGCAGCGTGGAGGAATTGGCTCGGGCAGTCGGGAAGAAAGTCGGGTTCAGCAGCGTGAAGTCCGCCGGCAAGATGAACGGCTCGGTCGTGATCTTCCTGGATCAGGTGGGGAAGGTAAGCCGCGTGGTAGAGGAGGGTCTCTCGGTGGGAGATTTGTTTGTGCAGGTGTTTCCGCTGGACCAGCCGTCCACCAGAGTCCTCGTTTCAAACGTCCCTCCGCTCATCTCCGATGAGTTTCTCAGCAGAGAGCTCTCCCGGCACGGAAAGCTGGTCTCCCCGATGAGAGAGATCTCATCGGGGTTCAAGGAGAGCTCGATGAAGCACATCATGAGTCACCGTAGATCGGTTTATATGATACTCAACGACCGGAGCGCGGAGTTAAACCTGCGCTTCAGCGTCAGAGTAGATGATTTCAACTATAACGTCTACGCGTCTTCATCGGCGATGAAGTGCTTTCATTGCGGGGAGGAGGGGCACACCGCGAGGGTCTGCTCGAAGCGAGGCGACCCGGCGCCAGCTGGTCCGGGCGGCGCGGGTCCGTCCGGCGCGTCACGCCACGCTGCACCAGCGTGGGGAACAGCAGGTGAGGCGATGCCGCTGCCGCGGCTGCGGGGCTCGCGGCGGCGGCGTCTCTGAGAGGAGGCGCCGCCGATTCCAACGGAGAGCGCGGCGAGCGGCGTCACTGCTGCTGCACCCGACACACATGTGGTGGGTATGAATGAGGGAGTGAGTGATGGGGGTGATGCGGGCAAGGGTGGGGATGAGGGTGGGGATGAGGGTGGGGAGGCTGGACAGGGCAGTGAAAGGCAGGCTGTGGGTGGAGTCGGGAGCGGTGAGAGGAAAGGAAAAGAAGGAAAAGCGGACCAAAAAAATGGAGGGGATGTGGGGGGATCTGCCAAGAGCAGTGGGGTAGAGGCTGTGGGTGAGGTGGGAAGTGGGGAGGAGGAAAGAAAACAAGAAAAAGAAGGGGAAAAAAAACAAAAAAAGATTAAAAAAACAAAAAATAATATTGGTGATGGTGGTGGTGGTGATGGTGGCACGGGCTTAGAGGTGGAAGTGGGGAATGGGGTGGAGAATAATGAGGAAAGTGAGAAAGAGGAGGACAGTGGTGGCGAGAAGCCCATTGAGGGGGTAGGACAGGTGGGGGGAGGCGAAGAGGTGGAGGAGGACGGTGCAGGGGAGGAGGGGGCGGAGCAGGTGGAGATGGACGAGGAGGAAGCAGGGGGGCAGAAAGAGGCCTCAAAAAGAAAGAAGAGTGGCCAGAGCGCCGGCAGCGAGGCCAAGGCCAGCAGGGTGGAAGTGAGGAGGAGGAGTCAGGGGGCGGGGCCGGTGGAGGACAGTAGTGACGAGGAGGGGTCAGAGGACAGCGACTCTCCTCTGTTTTTAACAAATAGTCAGACACAAAAGCTGTACACAGCTGATGAGATCAGGCTGTTTCTACACAAAACAAAAGGGAAAAAAAAAGTAGAGGTCAAGGATCACTTCCCTGACCTCGTGGCCTTTGTACACTCGTGCCATTTCCACATGAGGGGAAACAAATTAGACAGACAAGAGGTTTTTAGGATCAAAAAGTTTTTACCCAAAGTAAAGGAGTGCATCCAGCAGGGGGAGGTGGAGAGCTCCAATGTGTGTTTTATTTGATTTGTTGGTTTTAAGTTTTATTTGTTTTTTAAACTCTTTTCTTTTAATGAACACATTCAGAGTCGGAGTTTTAAATGTAAATGGAGCGAGGGACAGTAAGAAGAGAACATCAATTTATGAATTTAACAAGATGAAGGCCAACGATGTTCTCTTCTTACAAAAGACGCACAGCGACAGCACCAACGAGGCGGACTGGAGGAGGGAGTGGGGGGGGGAAGTCCTCCTGAGCCACAACACCAACCTCAGCGGAGGAGTGGGCTTCCTCTTCTCCAGGGCCTTCAGCCCGCGGTCACTGGAGGTCAAACACATCGTGGAGGGGAGGCTGTTCTTTGTGAAAGCACGGTTCGACCTTTTGAACGTGGTTTTATAAATATCTATGCTCCAACAACTGGGACAGAGAGGCAGCTGTTTTTATCCAAAGTTAATGATGTTTTAAATGACTGTGCCTCGGAGGATTTTTTATTCTTGGGGGGGGATTTTAACTGCACAGAGGATGATTTTAATGACAGAAACCACACAGAGCCACATCCAGCTTCACAGCAGGTGCTGAGGAGGCTGGTCCATTCTCATGGTCTGGTGGACGTGTGGAGAAGGATGCATCCGGACTGCCGACAGTACACATGGTCCCACGTTAGGGAGCGAAGGATCTCCTCAGCCAGGTTAGACCGTATTTATGTTTTTAAGCACCATTTTAATATTTTTAAAATGTGCAGCATTGTTCCGGCTGGTTTTACTGATCACTCTTTGGTTTTATGTCATGTTTTTATTAGGAATTTTTTACCCAGGAGCGCATATTGGCATTTTAATACAGTTTTAACTTTCGATAGGATTTTTAGGGAGGTGTTGTTTTATTTTTGGGGCATTTTTAGGCTGAGGAAGAGTGATTTTAATAATCTTAGGCAGTGGTGGGACCGTGGTAAGGTAGAAATTAAGCTCCTTTGTCAGCAGCACACTTTCAACGTCACTAGAGACGTCACCAGATCTATGAAGGACCTGGAGACTGAGATAGTGGACCTAGAAAGTTTAAGCGAGTCCACAGGAGATCGAGGACATATTGAAGTCCTCAATAGTAAAAAGCGGCTCTCGCCGACCTGTTCAAGTAAAGTGCAAGGCGCACTGGTCAGGTCCCGATTCCAGACCATCGCGAGATGGACACTCCCTCTAGCTTCTTCTTCGGCCTGGAGAAGAGGAGTGGGCAGGCGAGTGATCCACTCACTGCTGACGGACGCAGGGCAGCCGGTTGTGGAGCCAAGCCAGATCCGGAAGCGGCGGTGGGGTTTACTCCTCCCTTTATGCCACTGAGTATAGGGAGGAGGGAGAGTCGACGGAGGGGCTCTGTGGGAGCTGCCTCAGGTCTCCGAGGAGACTAATGAGGAGCTCGACAGACCCATAACCCCCAAGAGTTGAAAGCTGCCCTGCAGGAATGCAGGAGGCGCGCCCGAATCGACGGCCTCCCGCTGAATTTTACAAAAATACTGGGATGTCCTCGGAGGGACATCCTAGACGTCTTCAACGAGTCTGGCCTCTGGTTCCATGCCGATGTCCTGCCGGAGGGCAGTGCTGACGCTACTGCCAAAAAAAGGAAACCCGCAGGACATCGGTAACTGGCGCCCTGTGTCTCTGCTGTGTGTGGATTACAAGCTTCTGTCCAGGGTCCTCGCCTCCAGGCTGAGGGGAGCTATGGAGCAGGTCCTCCATCGGGACCAAACCTACTGTGTGCCCGGCAGGTCCATGGTGGACAACGTCCACCTCATTCGGGACGTTTTGGAGGTCTCCAGCTCGTTGGGTATGGACACTGGTCTAATTTCTCTAGATCAGGAAAAGGCTTTTGATCGCGTTGAACACGGCTTCCTCTGGAAAGTTCTGGGGAAGTTTGGGTTCAGCGCTGGTTTCATAGCTAAGATCAAGGTGTTGTACAGTAATGTTGAGAGTGTGCTGAAGATAAACGGCAGGCTGTGTGCTCCTTTTAGAGTGAGTAGAGGGGTCCGGCAGGGCTGTGCTCTGTCCGGGATGCTCTACGCACTCTCCCTCGAGCCCCTCCTCATTAAAATACGCTCTAGCCTGCATGGTTTAGTTTTACCTGGTTTTAATGGAAGAATGATTTTATCGGCGTATGCCGACGACGTCGTTGTTTTTATTAAAAGCCAAAAAGATGTAAACCTTTTAAATCAAATAGTACATGATTTTAGCACGGCATCATCAGCGAGGGTGAACTGGAAGAAAAGCGAAGCCCTCGCTGTGGGGGAGTGGCGTGGCGGCCTCCCGGTTCTTCCACAAAAGCTCATATGGAAAAAGGACGGTTTTAAATATTTAGGAATATACCTGGGGAAACCGAGCATGGTCCAGAAGAACTGGGAGGGCGTCACAGAGAAGATAGAGGGGAAACTTTCCAAGTGGAAGTGGCTGCTCCCCCAGATGTATTTTAAAGGTAGAGTACTGGTTTTTTAAACAATCTTATTGCATCCCAACTGTGGCACAGGTTGACCGTGTTAGACCCTCCCTCGGGCTTCTTAGCCAACATACAAAAGAAGATGGTGGATTTCTTTTGGGAGGGTCTACACTGGGTGCCACAGGGGTGCTGTTTTAGCCAGAGAGGAGGGGGACAGGGCCTTGTCCACCTGGCCAGCCGGACGGCCACTTTTAGATTACAGTTTGTTCAGAAGTTTTAACGAGTCCGGGGTTTTAGTGTGGCGAGACGTGGCCAGCTGCATCCTCAGACGTGCTGACAACCTGGGGCTGGATACTGCTCTGTTTTAATAGACCCCAGTTTTTAAAACTAAGTGGGCTGCCTCCTTTTATCAGGGTGTTTTTAAGTCGTGGGCCCTTTTTAAACACGAAAGGTGCTCACAGTCTGACTCTCTGTTCTGGTTGTTGAGAGAACCATTAATTTATAAAGCGAGAATGGACATTAGCAGCAACGTCACCCTGGACTAGCAGGCGCTGCTGCGAACAAAGACCCTTTGCCTGCAGCAGTTGGTGGATGCAGTGGGGCCGACGCTGAGCGACCCCCCGGCCCTGGGCTCCCTGCTGGGGATGCATTCCGACCGGGTGGCGAGGAGGCTCCTGGAGCTGTGGAGGCAGAGGCTGACCGGGTTGGAGAGGAGCCTCCTCAACGACTACAGCCAGCAGAGAACAGAGCCGGACCCTGCAGACCCCTTCCCAGACATCTCCCTCAGCCCGGGGCTAGGGGGACTCACCGGCCCCCTGCTAAGAACGAGCCACCCAGAAAACTGCACACTGAACAAAGCAGACAAGAAGACTTTGTATTTTAACCTCGTGAAGAGCATCAACAGGTCCAGACTGTGCAACAGACCGCCCACTGTGTGGTCAGAGAGACTTGGGCATGGAGGCCCTGGCCCGCAGTGGGGGGTCCTATACAAGCCTCCCCTAAAGAAAAGGACCGCTGACCTCCAGTGGCGGATTTTACACGGTGCTGTCGCGTCCAACGCTTTTATTTCGGTAATCAATCCCGCTGTCCTGAGCCAGTGCCCCTTCTGTGACCTCCGGGAGACTATTTACCATGTTTTTAACGAGTGTAAGAGACTTTTGAGTTTCTTCGCTCTTTTAACATTGGTTTTTAGTCTTTTTAATGTGGCTTTTACAGAGAAGGTTTTTATCATGGGAGCTGCCTACAAAAAGACGGAAAAAGAAAAATGGCAGCTCCTTAATTTTTTATCCGGCGAAGCCAAAATGGCCATATATTTAACAAGGAAGTCCCGGGTGGAAAACAGAGAGGGGCAGGAGGCCGGGGCAGTGTGGCTCTGCAACATCAGAGCCAGACTCTGGCTGGAGTTCAGATTTTATAAACACATTGGAGACCTGGATGCTTTTAAACAACGCTGGTGTTTTAACGGTATTGTTTGCTCTGTGGTGGAAGAGGAGCTGGAGTTTGCACCACTTTTTATGAGGTAAAACATGTTTTATTTGTTTTTAATGTTTTATTTTTGGTTGTGGTGTTTTTTATTTTTAACAACTTAATTTTTTTAAGCACTTTATTTTTAAAGCTATGTAAAAGCTGAGAAAATGTGAAATAAAGTGTTTTTCAAAAATCAAAAAAAAAATCTCTCTCTCTCTCCTCCCTCTCTCCCCCTCTCTCTGCTGTGGACCTCTCTCCCTCCCTCTCTCTCTCTCCCTCTCTCTCCCTCCCTCTCTCTCTCTCTCTCCCTCCTCTCTCTCTCTCTCTCTCTCTCCCTCCCTCCCTCTCCCTCCCTCTCTCTCTCTCTCTCCCTCTCTCTCTCTCTCTCCCTCTCCCTCTCTCTCTGCTGTGGACCACTCAGATAGGGCGGCGGCATCGACGTGAAACCACGATCCACTTTGTGCACAAACATTCTCCGAGGGGGAAACGACCGCCTGCAGCTCCAGAGGCCCGGCTGGCTCGCCGCTCACTACAAAAAAAAACACACGCCATCTCTGTGTGTGTGTGTGTGTGTGTGTGTGATCGAGGCCTTGTGATGGGCACTCGTCATCAGTCAGACTGCCGTAGCAGCCCACCGGGGGGGTTCACCTCTCGGAGGCCGGCGTCGGACCGGAGGTCATCGATGGTTCGGTTATTCTGCCCGGCGACACGAGAAGAGCCGCGATTATTTATATATATTATATACGCCTCCGCCTCTACACCTCCACGTGTAACGACTCGTGTGGAGACCCAAATGCACCCTCGACTCCAGGGATCCTTCGAACTTATATTCCACACTCTGGAAACGGCAGGCAGAGTATCAACAGGACGAAGGGCTGGTAGGTTCTCGGGGAGTCGGACTAGCGGGTTAATCAGGGACAGGCAGGGTCGGCAACAGGAAATCCGTCTAGAAACAAGTGCTGGAGAGTCTGGCATAGAAAAGGAAGAACAATCTGGCCAGGTGTGTGTGTGTGTGTGTGTGTGTGTGTGTGTGTGTGTGTGTGTGTGTGTGTAAGGCAGGAGACTATATAGGGATTTGATTAGTGATCAAAGACAGGTGTGTGAACAGGTGAAGGAAGTCAGACTGACGAGGTGGGAGTGACTGAACCACAGAGTGAGGAGCTGAACTGTGACAACAGGTGAAGAGAGTTAGACTGACGACGGGGAGTGAGGAGGGGGTGGAGCTGAAACTGTGACACTACGCCTCCACGCCTCTACACCTCTACACGTCTACACGTCTACGCCTCTACGCCTCTACGCCTCTACGCCTCTACGCGTCTACGCCTCTACACGTCTACGCCTCTACACGTCTACGCCTCTACACCTCTACACCTCTACGCCTCTACACGTCTACGCCTCTACGCCTCTACACCTCTACACGTCTACACGTCTACGCCTCTACACCTCTACACGTCTACGCCTCTACACCTCTACACCTCTACACGTCTACGCCTCTACACGTCTACGCCTCTACACGTCTACGCCTCTACACGTCTACGCCTCTACGCCTCTACACCTCCACATCGCTGCCAGTGCAGACAGAGGTTCAGCTGTCGGAGCGAGGGAGTGACAGTAGAGGTACACGTTGGTATCACGAGACGCTTTATTGTCCCAGAAATGATCGCAGCTCACCAGATTATTGTTATGGTGACAGTTTCATCACACTGAAAGTACCAACGTTAATAGAGCAATTAAACTTTTTATTCTGGGGGATATTCAGACTTGGCATTTTGAAATGATAAAATATCCTGAATGAATAAAACTGAATCACCCAAAAATGATAATAATAATCCTGCCAATCCGTTCCTCAATAGTTTGGATCTGTGTTACGACCTTTTCTCCGCGAGCGAGATACAGCAGCAGCACTTCCGTCTCATTCGGCTTCGGGAACGCTCAACGTTCCCATGCCGGAGCGCCGGACAGGAAGTCAATAACGTCAACAAACGATGGAGATCATCTCCGTGCTGGGAAATACCTCCACGCAGTCTGACGGGCGTATTCACACAGCCACATATTAGAATGAAACGAGCGAGCGACTGGGTTGGCGGTTCAATCCCCGCCCTAGGCGATGTGCCCTTGAGCAAGACACTTAACCCCGAGTTGCTCCCTGTAGCTCTACGGTGTGAATGTGACAGGATTATAAATCTCTTTGGATGAAAAGTAAAGGATCGTACACAACCGACAAGACGCGTCTCTAAGGCCCTAACCATGGGTCGTACTCCCATGACGTTCTAAACACTACATTTCCCACAATGCAACATCCCGATCATCTTCCATCAGACCCTCCCCGTCTGGTAAAAGCTCCACACCTTCTTCTCTTTCTCTTGTTCTGGTGCTCTCTCTCTTCTCCGTCGTGTTTATTAACCGGCTGTTTGGGCTTTTGTCAAATTCTTTTCTTTCATAATGTCGTTATTTAGAAAAACGGCTTCATCGTTTTGGGAGGGAACATCTTCAGAGGCTGCAGGTCGCTACCGGGCCGACTTCTTCTCTCAAGTCATTGTCGGCTTTTATCTTCAGCCGACATTAAACAACAACAACAGCAGCAGCAGCTCGGTCTCCTGCAGCAGCTCACGGCCGATACGAGTTCAGTCACGACATCATTCGGCCCCACGTCTTTGTTCTCAGATCCTGATCTGATTTATTACAGGTCATAGTTTTACAGTAGGAGAATAAATCATAAAAGAAGAAGTTAGCCCTGAACACATGGAGCTGGATAACAGTTAATAATCAATAATAATAATGTTTTGGCTGCACCGAAATACCATAATATAAATTATAGAATAAATAGATGTTTTCAGCGTGACTGTATTAGTGATGATAGTTTTGGGGTTAACGGTGCTTTGAAAATGAAATAACGTTGATTAATCGATGGACGGAAAATTAAGAAGCAACAATATTGATATTTGATTAATTACTTGAGACATTTTCCAAACTAATTGCCCAAACTTTTTCACAGATGAGGATTTGCAGCTTTTCCCTGTTTTATAGAACTAAATCTAATTGTTTGTTAGGACAAAAAACAGCAGATATCAATTTTATTTTTATTTTTTCCAATTTTGATTTACATTTTCAGTATTTTACAGACAAAATGAAGAATCAAAATATCCATAATTCATAATCCGATAGAGTAATCATCGGTTCTAACTCGAGGTGCTTATGAACGGTCGTTGGTGTGAATGGTTTGAACATGTTCTGATCCACTAATCTGCTGATTCATTAATCGCCGGATGCTTCGGGTGATAAAACATGAAAATCTATTTTTTTTTTCTTTCATAGATTTTTCTGTCCAGCCAAAAGCTATAAAAAAAATATCCATGTTGTATTTCCCAGGAATTCAATTTCAGTGTCATCTTTTCAGCCAACGTGGACAGGAACACCGTGAAGGGCCCGAAATAGCAATCCAATCCCCACGGGGCCAACTCCGTGTTCTGAGAGGGGAAGCTTGAGGAGCGGCCATCGTACCGGGGGAGATTGTTTCGTGAGCCGTCGCCTGGTGGCCATCAGAGATTTCACAGAAAACTAACAAGAAAAAGCCCATTTGGCTTCTTTTTTTCATCATCATCATCATCATCATCATCATCAAAACACCAAATGAGCAACACATCTGTTGAAAGACTGTTGTTCATCTCTGGAGAATCCACTCAAAGATGAAAGTTCAGTAAATAATTGACTCGATCGACAGACTTTGACGTGTGTCCTTTTTTGTTTTTTTTACAATCTAGAATACGCTTAAATAAACTGCAGTATTTATACGTCGCTCATGCTCATTTAACACTAGATGTCGACAGAATGTTGCTCCGCGAAAAAAAAGAAGATATTCTTTAATTATTTAAAGGTTGTAGAAGTGCAGCGTTTAAAGCCCCGCCCACCGGCGGCCATCTTTGTTTCGCTAGATTTGAAAACCATAGCGACGGGCGACCCCGACCTGTTTGACCCCGAGACCAAACCCATACTTATGTTTGACTTTTATTGATAATTAAAATAATTTGCACAACTGCAATATCTTTTTTTTCATAAAGATTTAACAAACAGATTTAACAAAACATAAATGTGCGTGTAAATATTGACAGAACATTAAAAAAATAAGTGTGTTGCAGCCCTATCGCTGATGAACACCTCACCAAGACACTTTGTTGTTGTTGTCGTTGTTGTTGACCTTAGTTTGTATTAAAAAATTACAAATCCTCAAAGTGAAAGTTCATCAGTTATCAAACAGCTATTGGCTCAATTTCTGTGGTCCGACTCAAGTGTCTCACCTCGAAAATGAATGGATAGATGGATAGATAGATATATGGATGGATAGATAGATAGATGGATAGATACTAGGATGAATACAATAACCTACATAAACTGTAATTAAGGGTGAATACAGTGGGTGAGTCTCATTGGCAAGTTGCAGCATCCAGAAAATACTCTCTCCCTCCCTCTCTCTCTCCATCTCTTTCTCTCTCTCCCTCCATCTCTCTCTCTCCATCTCTCTATCTCTCTCTCCCTCCCTCCATCTCTCTCTCTCTCCCTCCCTCCCTCCATCTCTCTTTCCCTCCATCTCTCTCCCTCCCTCCATCTCTCTCCCTCCCTGCTTCTCTCTCTCTCTCTCCCTCCATCTCTCTCCCTCCATCTCTCTCTCTCCCTCCATCTCTCTCTCCCTCCCTCCCTCCATCTCTCTCCCTCCCTGCTTCTCTCTCTCTCTCCCTCCATCTCTCTCTCTCCCTCCCTCCATCTCTCTCCCTCCCTGCTTCTCTCTCTCTCTCCCTCCCTCCGTCTCTCTCCCTCCCTCCCTCCCTCCATCTCTCTCCCTCCATCTCCCTCCCTCCATCTCCCTCCCTCCATCTCTCTCTCCCTCCCTCCATCTCTCCCTCTCTCCCTCCCTCTCTCTCTCTCTCCCTCCATCTCTCTCCCTCCCTCCATCTCTCCCTCCCTTCCTCCCTCCCTCCATCTCTCCCTCCCCCATCTACAGTACCCTCTACTATCAGTGCTACAGTCAGAGAGAAGAAAGGACGGAGCTTCAGTAATAAAACTGCCAAAATCACAGTCAGCCATCCAACCTGCACAAACAAGAGTGTGTGTGTGTGTGTTTGTGTGTGTTTTAAGGAATATTACTATCATTACCAGGCACGAAAAGGGAGCATGTATTCCCAGATGTGGAATCGATATTAAAAACAGGAGGAGAGGATCAACCCAAGAGACAATAACAGACACATAAACACATATTAAAACATGAAACAGCGGGATTTCAATTCAAACTCCCACATTTAAGTAAATTATCATTCAACTTCCACCACTGAGGAGACAACTGACCCTCAGAAAGGCTCCGAGACCACGTGAGAAACAGCCTGCACGTTCCCCGGAGCAGAGACCGACAGGTGAGGGTCGACCGCCACAACTAGTGAACACTCTCACGCGGAACACGAGTTTTAACGTCTCCAACAGCAGCACCGTGTGTGTGTGTGTGTGTGTGTGTGCGCGTGCGGGAGGTGTGTGTGTGTGTGTGTGTGTGTGTGTGTGTGTGTGTGTGTGTGTGTGTGTGTGTGTGTGTGTGTACTCACCTGCAAGACACCGTGAGTTCAACTTTGGTGGCGGGTATCGCCGCGGTGAACGGGTCCGCGTCCCCGATCCACGCCATGTTCCTCCGGCGCTGCTCCCGCGCGGCGCTCACTCTCCACCCCGGATCCGGCGCCTCCGCGGCGGCATGAGAGGAGCCGAGAGAAGAGGCTGGGTGGTGGGGGAGGGGGGGGGGGGTGGAGGCGGGTGGGAGAGAGACGATAATTAAAAAAAGAACCCTTGCAAAGAGAAGATATTAAGCCGCGTGTTTGAGGGAAAGAGCGGAAGCACCGGAGGGAGAGAGAGGGAGAGAGAGAGAGAGAAGGGGACGCGGAGGAGGAGCAGCAGCGCGGGAGTCGCGTCTCTGTGCGCCTCGGTGCTCCGGAGGAGAGGACCGTGAGAAGGGGAGGGAGCAACCGACTACACACGCCGTTCACACACCCGGAGGGTACACACCAAGTGGGAGTGGGCAGGATTTACACACTTCTTCTTCTTCTTCTTACCGATACTCCCCCCTTTCTCGTGTGTTGTATGTGAGACTATTTCATAGTTGGGCTGTGGAATTATGAGTTAAAATCACATTTAAAACGGATAAATGTCCGCTCACGGTAACCCCGCCCCCCTAGCCGTAGGTAACAACCGTTGGTTTAAATAAAAGATATTATTGTTTTTAAAACTTACCATCGCTCTGCAGATACGTTCGGAGTCCACTTAAAATCACGTGGATGATAAAAACATGTTTAAAATCCGTCCGTTACTCAATAAAAAGGGTTTTTAAACTGCTTCCGAAGTCGTCCGCGGCGGGCGGCCATCTTTGTTTAACGTTCGCCGAGCTAAACCAAATGTTTTAAACTCGATAGGATTACGATATTTTTTAACAATTCAGATATTTTCTTTTGTGTTTTGTGATAACACAATAAAAAGGGTTTTAAAAACGGCTTCCGACGTTTTTTTTTCTTCAAATTGTCTGCAGCGGGCGGCCATCTTTGTTGAACGTTCGCCAGATTCAGAAACTAGAGATGAGCTAAACCAAATGTTTTTAAACTCGATAGGATCCCGATATTTTTTGACAATACAGATATTTTCTTTCGAAGTAACTGTACACTTAAACACATATAAAATGTATCCGTTACACAATAAAAATGTTTTTTAAACCGGCTTACAAAGTCTATCTTAGTTCAATTTGTCTGCGGCCGGCGGCCATCTTTGTTTAACGTTCGCCAGAGATGAACAAAACCAAATGTTTTTAACTCGATAGGATTCCCATATTGTTTAACAATACAGATATTTCCTCTCGAAGTAACTCTTAAGCACATGGACTAAATAATATGACGGTACCACATATTAATGCTGGTGTTAATATTGAAATATCTTACCAAATCCATTAAAAAAACAAACATTTCATGGTTAAAAATGTCTCTAAAAGCCACCTGGCTGGTTTAAATCAACCCTCCAGGCTAATTCTGAGATTTTGTTTTATCTACCTTTTTAAGTAAAAGAAGGCCTCCAGAATCAGGCCCCCCTAACCTCTCTCCATAAAGTCCATCATATTTACTTTTATTATAACGACAGTGTGTTTATTTAACTAATTACCTTCGCATTGAGAATGCAGAAGGTTATGTTTTGATCGCCGTGTATTTATTTATTTATTTGTATGCGTGTTACTCGCATAACTCAAAAAGTATTAAACCGAATTGCATGACATTTGGTGGGATGATTGGTTATTATCCAGGGACCATTTGATTAGATTTTGGGATCGATCGGGTCAAAGGTCATGAAAAGGTCAAAATCTTCTTTATACCATAGCTTTCTATCCAATTGGCATGCAACTAATGCCAAAATGTTCATAATTCAATGCCCAATCTTGTGATATGCGAAGGTATGCGCTCTACTGAGTTCCCATTCTAGTTCCACCATGTTTTCATGCTACCACTATACTGCTTACGAAGAATAACTTAGCTGGAGGTGCCGAGTCCTTTGCTCCTAGAGGAGACCGTGGAGCCGGGAGCAGAGCATGGGGGCCACGTTGGCGTAAATTAGGCCGCGTAGGGGCCACTGGGTGTACTTCCTGTCTGCTTTGTGGACTGATGAACAGTAAATCCATGAAATTAAGTGCCCAATACCACACGGATCGTCATTTTTCAAAAAAGGTACCGTCAACGTTTACCTTTTTAGCTGACGCTGCGTTATTTTTCTAAATGAACGCCGTAAAAGGACCCGGCCTCAGGCCTCGGGGTGCAGTTACACTTTAATGTAAAAGGCAATGTGTGTGTGTGTGTGTGTGCAGGTTTTTATTGTTTTCTTTGCCAATTAGGAACAAAAACTGCTTTCCGGAAGCCTCGCAGAATAAGAGAGCAACTTCCAGACGGATGGGAAGAAACTTTACTTCAGGTTCGACGTAGTGGACGTTTAGCAAAGCCGTGGTTGATAAGGTTGCTGATCAATAAACTCATTGATTACTACAGGAGCTGGGATTCATGCATTTATGAGCATGCTTTAATTACCTTTTCGGAACAGCAACTTCCTAAATTGCTTCTTATTTTGACTTATTTTTGTCTTTTAATTCAGTGGATTTGAGGCGTCGCTGCAGTTAAATTCTCCCTCTCTCAGCAGAGGGTTTGATAATTACGAGATGAAAAAACAAAGAGCGGTTTTGTTATTTAATTACTTGTTCGCACTATGAGCTCCTCTAATCGAAGAGGATGAGGTCCAATCATCCAAAAGCTAATACACCCCACGACCGTTGAAATATTGAAGTCATTGAGATTGCAAGAAGGCAAATAAAACATAAAGTTGGCGTTCGTATATCTGAATATCATCGTTCCCTGGAGAGCCAAGTGAGTTATCGTGTGGGTGGGAGGATGATGCAATTATCTCTGTTTGGATTGTAAACCAAACGTAATAAAACTAACAGTGTGACTTAAATATACTCAAATAAACTCAGGATCCAAGTTCATGTTGGAACAGTTAAAAGATGCTCGTGAAAGAGTGAGTAAGGCACGACGATTTCACGCCAATCTGGATATGTTGGGTCTCGCGTTAGATCGTATACCTGCGATGGTCTTTCTCCTCCGCCCCCTGATCATCCACAGGTAGAGGAGGCGTGGCCCCGGAGCCGAGGCCAGATGACAAAGACCACCTGAGGAGCGAAACCAACTCAATTAACCAGCACAGCGTGAACATGAGGGCGACCAGCGGGGAGGTGTGTGTCGGATCCAATTAGTCCGGGGAAACAGACGGAGGAGGGGTCAGTCCGCAGGTCAGACACCTTTGAAGAGCCGTGACGGGGTTTCTGTGGTGGGGATCTTGTTTTCATTGAGGATCCACAGGCATAAAGACATACTCTAGTTTCTCTACTTACCAATATATATATATATATATATATATTTACAAGCACTTTTATATATTTAATATATATATATAATATATAAGTAGTAACTAACATATATATATTTTAATATATTTATACATATATAAAAAGAATATATGTATATATTTATATAATATATATATATAAATCCAAACAAGGGGAACCACTGCAACATGATGCCGAGAAGCTATAAATTCCCAGGACTGGAAGATGTTCATCAGTGGAAACACGCATTGACCTCCAAAAAAACAACAAAAACACGCTTTGTATTTGCGAGATCTAATAGGTGTTTGACCTTTATTCAACCCGCCAAGGGCCTTTAAAAATAAACATGCCAACGCAGCATTTAGCTCCAGTTCATCCTCACAGAGCGGCTGCAGACAGTCAGGGGTTATGATTTTATATATATATTAATACAAATATAACTCAAATATTTATATATAAAATGATACAAATATAACTCAAATATTTCTAAATAAAATGATACAAATGTATTTATAGATGAATATATATATATAAGTGTAGATATATAGATGAATAAATAAATGAATATATATATTTATATATAAATGAATATTTAAATATATATAAATCAATATAAATAAAAATATATAAATATATATGAATATAAATATATGAGAATATATATATATATACACATACACAGCGTCTAACTGCACGTCCAGATGAAGCGGTGAGGTGATTTATTGAGGGGCGTCGTCTCGGATGAGATTTAGGACCCGCTAACTATTTCATCAGCTCTTTATTGGGCGGCCGCTCGCACTCCACCAGTTAATTTGAATTCTTTGGAGATTCATCTCAACCCATGAAAACTCAATATCACATTTTGATGGACAGTATTTTAACTATGAATTTCTTCTGGGAATCTAGTAAGATAAATTCTTTAATATCAGAATCTGAAGTTTGAGTTAAGCAAGTTCAAATCTGCATTAGCTACTTGATGTTGGTGACCCAAAAGATTTCCGAAGACCGGCGTGTGAAGCCGCTCTGACGGCTTCTCATGACTCCGCTCCTCTTAATCTCTAAAACACGTCAACGGCCATTATCACAAAGCCCACGCCGAGCCGCCGCTCCTACTCACTTCAAAAAGTCTCATTAAAAGGTCCCAAACTTTCCAAAGAAATTCCAGAAATTAAGCCACCGTGAGATGAGCCGGGGACACAATTAAGTGTCGTATATTTCACATCTTAAAATTCTATTTCCATCAATTGATATGCCGATTGTTTTCTCAAGAGATCAGTTAAGTGATGGTGACCTCAGACGTCTCGCTTTGATATTCAACTCATTGTAAGACTAAGAAAAACATCAAATAATCACATCAGTAAAAGCTCAAATGTTAAGATGGGGTTAAAAAAAGAAAAGCGTAAAAGATGAATTTATTTAAATAGTTTCTACCTGACATTTTATTATTTAAATCGTTTTTTTTTTTTAAAAGGTCACAACTTTGCATTTTGCAACCAAGACGTGAAAACGAACCCAAAACAATCACAGCCGTACGTTTTTATATATTTGATATATTTCAGCGCTGATTAAAAAGGGCGCCGTGACTTTAATGAAGCTTCTGGATGAAAGGAAGAAAACCCGGGTAAAAAAAACAAGAGAAGAGAGTTTGACATTGATTTTCCATTGTTCCACATGAAAGTCTTTCAAGTGTCGTTTTGTGCTGAGGCGGGTCAGAACCGGGCTCTGATGATGAGCGGGGGGGGGGGCACAAAGTGCACATCTCTGCATCGTGAGAAACAGCTGCTTCTGCTGTTTTTTAAATGAGGATTAATGGACTTGCATCAAAGAGACAGTAGAGGGGGGGGGGGGGGGGGGGCACTGACCAGAGAACACCTTCATCCACGAGAGCTTTGTTTACACAAGTGTGTGTGTGTTTGTGTGTTCATTCTACATCTTCCTTTATTGCAAATCCCTTTGAGTCGCTTTTCTAGGACAAAAAACAAAAAAAAGGTGGCACCCAAATTTTATGATTTTTTTTTTAATCAAAACTTTATTTATGTTCTCCAAAATCTGGACTTTATGACCTGTGAAAAGTGCACAACTGACGGGAGGAAACTTGAGGAAGGGCCGCCGGTGTGTGGGAGTCGATTAAAAAGTAGAATCAAAGAACCAAGACGACAATCTTTAGAATCCATCGTGACAAAAGTCTTCAAACGAGGAAACGCACAGAAAACTGGACTCAGGCGGCGTGGAGGGGTCAGGGGTCAGGCTGCGGACCACCTGCTCATCTTTCATGATCCTCGCCGCTGGTCGCCTGGTACGGTCGTCAGTGAGGCTGGATGACCAACCACAGGGGGGCCCAGACCCTCAGGGGGGCCCCGGACCCACAGGTCCTGGGTCAGCTCCTTATTATTCACATCACAGCTAAATAAATACATCACCAACAATAATGGCGTGGACACTCACTGGACGGTCATCAGGGGATCGAGGCTCGAGATTAATATATATATATATAAATAATAATAAATATATTTATATATATATAAATATAAATATATATTTTTGTTGTTGTGTTGTTGACATCTCTGAGGTTTACTCACACTGGCCAGTCCTGCAGGTGCTGCTGCCGCCATCTTGTGGTCGCTTTCCCTCCTGAAGCAGCCAGGAGATCAGAAGCTGAAGAGGAGCGCCGTGTGTGTGTGTGTGTGTGTGTGTGTGTGTGTGACAGGACCCAGAATAAAACACAAGCCGCTTGTTTTTTGCCAGACGGCGTTTATTCCCGCGAGGCGTCCGACGTGAGCGTCGCTACAGAGGCGCCTCCTTTTGGGAACGCGGCTACGACGACTCCGGCGTGGGAACGCCCCGGAGGCGAGGGACACGGGGACCGCGGGACGAACGGAAAGGACAACAAATAAATAGAAAAACAATAAACGAGCCCGGAGGCCACTCGACACAAGCCGCCTCCTCGTTGGAGGCGGAGCTTCGGCTCCGGGCCTCTCGTGGTCCCACAGAACTAACATTCAGTCGCACTTTAAACACGTCGCTCGCGTACGTTACATTTGCACATTCACAAGTGGCGGCTAGAAATCAAGAAGAAGAAGAAGAAGAAGAAGAAGAAGAAGAAGAAGAAGAAGAAGAAGAAGAAGAAGAAGCCCCGCAGTCGGGTGGAGAGAGGAAGGCGAGCGCTCGACTTAGCGGCACGACTCGGTGATTAAATACGCTTTCAGACGACGGCAAGCAGAGCGACCTCTGACCTCTGACCTCCGCTCACGCTCGAGTCTCGGAGACTTTAAGTGCTCAAGAGTTCCAGGATCGGTTTGACGCGCCGGCAGCTCGTTAGCTTAGCATAACGAGCGGAAGCGGCGCACTTTGCATTTTTCATTTCCAACAACGTGTCGGCACTAAAAACAAAAAGAGATCCAAAGTCCTTCTGGAGAAAAACTTTTCACTCTAATATGCAAACAGAATAAAAACAAGAATGTTAATTCGGGCTTTTTTTTGTTGCGACAATTTACTAAATGTAAAAGGAAATCTCCCATTTATACCCAACATGCATTTGTTGAGCAGAACATTTCAGACCTAAAACACTCGCGCAGGATTCCCTTCTTGAGTTCCATGACGACGTCTCATCACAAATATATATCTATTTGTATCCCTCTCCACCTGGTAGAAGACGAGTTGCTGCCGTGTGTTCGCTGGATTTCTACCTTTTGGTTCTTCACACACATCAGTTTGTGATTCGTGAGCCGTGGAGGTCGCGTTGTTTCCTCTCCACCATTTCCTGTTGTTATGCTAAGCTAACAAACAAATTCCCAGCAAAAAAAACAACAAATAATGGGATTTCCCCAAAGGTGGCGAGGCCGTTACCGTGCAGAGCTTTCTGTGACGAGGGAAGCTAAGCGGTACAGTGGTGTGTCTTCTTCACATACAGTTAAGACACTTCTGTTACCGTGTGTGTGTGTGTGTGTGTGTGTGTGTGTGTGTGTGTGTGTCCACGGGGTTGGGGAGACCAGCTGCCAACCCGCTGGCTCTGCCTCGCCGTCCTCCTCCTCCGTCCAGAGACGTGACCGCTCCTCCTCCTTCTCCTCTCAAAAGCCTCCCGAGCCGCGGCGCTGCGTCGTCTTCGGCGCACAAAGAGGAGGAAGAGGAGGAAGACGAGTCCCAAACAATACGGCTTGATTAAAACGGATCGGCGCGACCCCCTTGAGTCCCGGCTGAAGGAAGAGAGAGTCTGATGAGATGAGACGACTTCCCCGTGTGCGTCGGTCCCGGAACGTTACCACACGTCGCAGGTGGAGGACGGTCCGGGGGCAGCGCGGGGGTCAAAGTGCAGGCGGCGGCGTCAACAGAGGCCCTCAAGTGTCCTTCGGGGGGGGGTGTCAGACGCTGGCCACCTCGTCCGCGTTGTCGGCCGTCTCCAAAGTGCTGTCCAGTCCGCCGCGAGCGCGCCAGATCTTCACCGTCCGGTCGCTGGAAGACGGGAAGGAAAAGGGGTATCATTATTATCTGATTGGTCGAGCGTCGCTCCGCCCTCTGGGGAAGCTCGCGGTAGAGAAGCGTGCGTTTACTCGGAGGCGGTGAACAGGTGGCTGCTGTTGGTGGCGATGCCGTTGATGGGGCTCTCGTGGCCCTTCAGCTCGCCGAGGGTCCCCAGCGTGTCCGTGTGCCACAGCTTGAGCACCCCTCCCCTGCAGCCGCTCAGCAGGGCCGGGGACCCGGGGACCACGCCCAGCGCGCACACCCAGTCGCGGTGGGCGTTCGGGACTTGCTGTTGGAGAGGGAGAGGATTGATGTTTTTTTATATTTACGGCCATTCAACAATGGCCGCCATGGGATCTTGATTTGGAAAGAATATATATATATAGTCAACGTTAGGACAATTGTTTTTATTTTATTTATCCCGTTTGAATTGCGCCATGAATTATTTATTTATATATTTTATGGAGAGAAAGGTTGATGTTTTTTCTCTATTTACTGTCATTCAAAAATGTCCGCCATGGGATCATATTTTGAAAAGAATATATATGGTCAACGTTAAGACAATTATTTGTTTTTATCCCATTTGAATTATTTATTCAGATATTTTTCCAGTCAAGAAAGTATCTTTTTAAATAAAAAGAACCATCAGATCCGTCATTCACGATCAAATCATCATGGGTCTCTCACCATCGACTGCTTTACACGATTGTTTGAACTAAAGACGCCCGATTCGGCCTCCGTTTAAAAGAGAGAATTATTTCTATACTTATTATTCCATATTTTATCTGGAGCACTATAAACAGGGTTCTTACACATTTTGACCGATGGATTTCCAGGACTTTTAACCAAATTTCCATGACCGAACTGAAATCTCGGTATAAACATGAACATTTTTGAAAATTGTGCGCATTGAGAGCGTACAACGGCTTATATTTTGAGCGTCTTTCTTTAAAAAAACGTTGTAAACAACCCCTTAAAAGGTTTATTGTTTTGTGCTGATTGCCTTATTTTGTATCTGCTTTATTGGTTTTGATGTATGCCTTTTTATATTGTATTGTTTTAATGATTTTGTATGTTTTAATCTACTTCCTCTTTGAGCTAAATCAGACTTTTATTTTGAAATGTTAAAAGGAAGCGCACCTTTATTTTAAGTAAAAATACAAACTTGACGGTACGGCTAAATGTTACGGACGGATGCGCATTTCATTTAAAGTTTTAATAGTTTTAATGGTCCCGTATGAGGCGAATGCTCTTACGGTGGTGACAAGGAGGTATTTAAGAAAGATTTTTGGTTCAATTGTATCCGCCGAAAGAAAGAAATTAAAGAAGTTCACCAGCAGTAAGTCTCACGCCGATTTATATACGGGGATCCGTTACAAACGTATTAATTATTTCAAACTCAGCGTAAATGAACATGTGATTATAACAAATTTCCATGACTTTTCCCAAACTTTTAGGATTTAAGTTTTTTCCATGACTTTTCCAGGCCTGGAAATGACCATTTTAAAATTCCATGACTTTTCCAGGTTTTCCATGACCGTACGAACCCTGTTTAAATTCCCTTGTTGTCCAGAGCCGTGCATCAAATAAAATGCCCCCCAAAAGAACCCCAGATATGGAAGTGCATCCCCCCCCCCTCGCCCCCCGGTACCTGCAGGAGGTCTTTGCGGCCCAGGTCCCACTTCTTGATGCCGTTGTCTCGAGAGCCGCTGAACAAAATGTCGCCCTGGACCACCAGGGACTCGATGCCGTCGTAGTGGGGGGGCTCAAAGTTGTGCGTGGGCCCGATGCTGCCCAGAGAGCCCTCGGTCACGTCGAACAGCTGCAATCAGAAACTCCATCGTCTCATCTTCGGCTCCTCAAAGAGGAATATTGTGTATGAATCCAGAGTAAAGGAGTAAAGGAAACCTTGATGTAGTGGTCCTTGGACCCGGTGATCACCAGGTCCTGGTTGTTGATGGACTGGTCCACGGTCAGACACATCACGGGGCCGAGGTGACCGGTGAGTTTCCCCGTGGATGCAAATCTGAGGGAGAGGGAAACATCACGTACAAAGAAAATGTGATTTAAAGAGTTTGGAACATTCAGTCTGGGTGTTTATTGATTTTAGAAGTCATTTTCAATCATCCAGGGCGCCGATTATAAAATGTTTTTTACTTTCTGAGGTGGAACAATTCATCAAAAACTGCGTGACGGACGACGGCGGTCCGGTTTCACACGGAATCGGAAAGAAATCGGGCCGTGAATTAACTCACGATGTGCGTTTTGCATCTTTGTAATAATACGGATACATCTTTCCCCAATTTTCTTCGCAGTGAATTAGAGGCAGATTTTCTTTTTCAATTATTATTGTTAAAAGCATCCCGTCTGGAATGGAGACATGTATATGAGAAATCAGGATTTATTTTTCTGAAACACGCGACTCGTTTACCTTCTCAGATCCCAGACTCTCACCGAGTTCCCGGCGGCGGCGTACAGAACCATGCCGTTGGGGTTGAGGGCGATCTGGTTGATCTGGTTCTCTCCTGCCGGGATGGTGACCGTCCGGCTGGAGTTTGACGCGCAGACGTCGCCAACATTAACCTGACCGGAGGAGCTGAAGACGCGCAGAGACACAGGTGAGACTCGCTCCGTGTCAACAGACGGAGCTCCTCCCCTCATTTCAGACGTGGAGTTATTCTCACGTGAGGATTCGGATGCACTTGGCCGAGTCGCGAATGTCCCAGACTTTGATGTAGGAGGTGGAGACGGTGAAGACCAGACTGGAGCTGTAGCGGACCGACACCACGTTGTTGGGGTGACCGGCCAGGGACATTATCTCCTGACCCGTCACCAGGTTCCACACCTTACAGGTCCGGTCTGCAAGGAGACACGCAGTCCATCAGCTCAACCTCACGACCATTTAAAAAATACAAATGGTACAATTTATAATAATATCATAATAAAAGAATTATTAAGAAGATACAATTCAATAAATAAAATGAAATAAATATAATTTAATCAGAATTTAATTTAATACAAATGTATTTAAAATAAAAAAATAAAAAAATAAAATAAATAAAATAATGGGCACAAGGCAATATAACAGACAAACTAAGGTAAGATACAAAAATGTTACAAACTAAACTAAATTAAAAAATAAATAAATTAAATATATTAAAAACATTAAAGAATCCCCCGTCCCAAAAAACCAATAAGTGCAGTAAAATGAAAACATCTGATAAAAATAAGCTTGTAGGAATTGGTTTTAAGAAGTGAGAAGCCCAGCTGCTGCTTTCTGAACCGGTGGTCGATACTCTAAAAAGGGATGGAGTCATGGAGGTCAAGTCTCGAGAAGATAAAAAGCATGAACCAACATGTTTGAACACTGTGCAGAAGAGGTTAGAGGCCAAGGATGGCTTCTAAAAATACCTCCGCCATTAGATATTGATAGTCGGACTTGAAAAAAGAAAGATAAAAAAAAGAAAGAGCACGCTCTAATACAGAAATGGACAGAGAGAGAGAGAGCCACTCGGGATCAAGACCGACGGGTTCATGTTCATTTCAACGAGGGGAAGAACATGACAATATGGAGGGTGTTTGACCTTTGGATCCGGTGAAGAGGAGGTCGTCGGTGCAGTCGACGCAGAGGACGGCTTTGCTGTGTCCCTCCGCCACGTGGACGCACTGCAGCGTCGCCGACCGACTGCTCTTAGTGGGCGGCACCGGGTTAATGACTCCCCTGGAACACACACACACATCTCTGTCAGACACTGTCCAGCAATCTGAGTGCAGCGGAAATCACACACACCCACACACACACACACACACACAGCCAGAGAGTCACGCAGCATCGTGGCTGATTGCCACGATGCTGCGAATCAGAAAAACAGGAAGCGGAGAAGGGAACACGTCCACAGAGGGAGGAGCAGAACCAGACCGTCACCGTGTCGGGAACAAACGGATTCTTGTGTGCAGATTGAGGAACAAAAAAACCACAACGCCCCAAAGAGACAAAAGACGGATGAATATTGGAAAGCGGCGATGTTCAAATGCTTTAATCTCTAGCTTGGAAAGAGAGGGTTATTATTGAGGGTAATAAGCTCAACAAGACGGCACCGCCGGGAGTTCAATGCAATTATTTATTGATCCGAGAAAAGAAAATACAGGTATTAACCGTTGTGGGTCGTGGAGTGTTTGTTGGTTAACCGTCGACTCGATGGAGAGAAAGTCAATCCACAGCCGTGTTTCATGACAATGACAAAAGGTGAAGTGAAGGTTGTAGTTGGGTGGCTGGGAGAGAGGAGGAGGACCAAGGGAGGACAGGTGGAGGCCTCTGTCCGTCCTGGAGGGGGGAAGAGAGGGTCCCATATCCCCGAGACGCGATGAGCTCCTGAGTTGATCAACAGATACTTCCTGTTCTTACCAAGTTCCTTAATTACTCTGTATTGGATACGACTTGGGAATAAAAAGGCTCCATGAGAAGGATTCGTGTGTCTGTGTTGGAGATTAATTAAAAATAAAATAGGAGAAAAACCTTCCCATTGTGCTTTAAACTTTTAGAGCCAACTGTAGCCTCTAATGAATGTGAATGTATTTTAAAAACACAATAATAATGTAACATGAGGACCGCGAGGGACAACATAAAAGTCTAAATGAGAGCATCACGACCTCCAGGAAGCACGTTTATTTCATAATTACTCCAGAGTCTAAATGTGGGCCTCACATTTGCATTAAAAGGAGATCTCAACAGTAAATTATGAAATGAGGTCGTCTGGAGAGCCGAGCGCCTCACACCAACTCTCGTCCCCAGCTCTTCTCACTTCTACTCGTCTCTGGTTCTTCGTACTTAACCTGCAGACACGCGGCGAGGAGGTGGTTAAGGGGGCGAGCGGCGGGGGAGGGGGGAGAGCTTCCTCGGGTTCCTGACGAGCGGGCTGCGGAAGGAAGACAGTCGGGCTGCCAATTAAGCCGCGGCATAATTAAAGTGTGGCGCTGAGCCGTTTACACACTAGTGGTGGTGGGTGGAGGGGGACAGCAGGGAGACGCATATGCTGCCTTCACCTCACAAGGGAGAAACTGTCGGGAAAACAGCTCGACGGGAAAGTGTTCCTGTGTTCGGTTTGTACGGATGTCTCCTGTAGATAACGGCCTCTATATATATATATATATATATATAAATACTTTTAAATAAGCAGCTGTAAAATTTACAAATGCATATTATTTTTATAGCTCTGGTGAGGCAGAATATTTCATGACTGGACAATAAATATAAATATATTAAATACAGAAATAAATATAAATATTAAATATATAATACATCAATATAAATAAATATATAATACATCAATATAAATATATTATAATAAATAAACATAATAAAAAATAACAAATATACAAGCGTAAATAATTAAATAAATAATAAATAGATGATAATAAAATAATTAAATATAATAATAAATAAAATGTAAATAATTAAATAAATATATAATAATAAATAAATAGACTAAAATAAAATAATGTGACGATATTTCGATATTTTCCAGTCATGAGATCCTGCCTCACCAGAGCTATAAAAATATGTGTATTTGTACATTTTACAGCTTATTCAGAAGTTATTTTATATTTTAAACCCCAACATATCCCCGTGATTTAGTAGCCTCGTCACGGGGGAAGCATTTCTTTAACTTTAGCGACTAAGACCAAAATATTTTTTCTTTAATGTTGTCAGGCTACAACATTTTGTTTTGATAAAAAAATATATATATTTTAAATTATAAAGTTTAATAATAATGATCGTTTTTCATCTTCCATTTGTGCAACCACTAAATATCATTTACAGATAATGATGTAGTTTGTGCGATGCAAATTAATAAATAATACTCTGAATGCATTACGTTATGTTTAACCTCTGGGAATCTGAGATGACTAGTTTTAAATCACCGTGACACGAATGTAACATTCAGCACACCGAGGGCGTCCGGATTCATCGTGAAGATAGTTTCAAGTTGGGAAACAGTTTTTATCACGAGTCTAATAACCACCGACGTTAAATAACTGAGGAAGTGTTCGAATGTCTTCCAGTCATATATTTACATTTTAAGCGGCGATGACAGGAAGTTGAAAGTTTTTTAAACATGTAAATTAAAGTTCACATCACATTTAGATTAATCAAAACCCAGCCCGATGATGTCATCCACACATCCAATAAACCAACTCTTACAAGCAGGAAGTATGGATCATATGTGGAAGGAAGCCGATGGTTGCCGTGTGTTTTGATCGATTCACAATGTGCACAGGACTTTCACCCAGGAGACCGTGGGTCGCACCATTACCCCTCCATCGATGACTTTATTTAAATGGTACGTTTTAAATGGGCTTTCGACATCTCTGTGTCTCTCGGGAACAGTCGAAGCGCCACATGGAGTCTCCACACCCACAGAAACCTCCCGACCACACAAAGAAGGAGAAAAGACGGAGAGTTCAAATGTAGAGCGGCAGCAGGAGGGAGTCGAACTCTGAACGTGAGACGAGAGACGCCCGACAGCAGGTCGAAGGTCATCGCCCGCCTGCGCCCTCAGAGCCAGGAGGAGTATTAGTAGAGGAGAAGTGGAGTTACTTTGCGGCCACAGCGCCGGGGTCAACCGTCTCTTACTGTTTGGCTTCCTTGACCTTTGCCCTGTCGGCCGCCGCCCTGTCGTAGGCCTTCCTGCGAGAGAGCGGGGAAGGCTCGGCACAGCGCCGCTCCAGCCCCGACGCGGCTCTGGAGCCAGAACTGACCCGTTTCAGTTTTCATTAAGGTTATCCACGGACGACACACACACACACACACACACGCACAGCAACGACAACGGAAAGAAACAAAAAAAGGATGTGAAAACATAAGCATGGTGGACCAATGAGGAGATGAGGGCAGCACACAGGAACACTCGCCACCGGGGGCGTCATTCAACCGTCTCATATGCTTGTAACTGTCAGCCAATGCTTTTTATAAATGTTATTATTTTATTTACAAACCAGTTGAAACATGGCTTTTCACAAGCTCGTTCAAGCAATCTTAGTATTTTTGATTAATAAGGAATTAGAAAGAAATATATATTAAAAATACCTTAATAATTCAAACTACCAGCCAATGCTCTTTTTTAAAATTTATTTTATTTAAGTGGAAACGTGCTTTTATACAAGATAGTTAAAGCAATGTTAGTATTTTTGATCAAATGAGGAATTAGAAAGGTAGTTTTTGTGCTACGCAAAAAAAATATATATATTTTCAGCCAATGCTCTTTTTAAAAATGTAATTTAACAAGTCTAAACATGGATTACGTTAAAGCAATGTTAGTATTTTTGCTTAATAAAGTTATTAGAAAAGTAATTTTTTGTGCTACGCTACTTTCAAATATACACACACACACATACATATACAGGACTGTCTCAGAAAATTAGAATATTGTGATAAAGTTCTTTATTTTCTGTAATGCAATTAAAAAATTATTAAATATTAAAAGAATAAAAGGCTTGCAATATTTCAGTTGATTTGTAATGAATCCAGAATGCATGACATTTTTGTTTTTTAAATTGCATTACAGAAAATAAAGAACTTTATCACAATATTCTAATTTTCTGAGACAGTCCTGTATATATATATTTCTTACTCTTTTTTTATTGTGATCAATGCTCTTTTTAAAATTTAATTTACAAACAAGTTGAAACATGGCTTAAGTTGGAGCAATGTTAGTATTTTTGCTTAATAAAGTAATTAGAAGGCAATAAATAAGCCACACAGATGTTATTATCGGCTCCTCTCGACATGCGTCTCCCTCCTAAGGGACAGTTTGGGGGATGTTTGGCCGTTTGATCCTCATGAATAAATGTCAAACTAAAAAAAAAATGAGGCTGTAGCAGCGACATCACGACGTGCAGGAAGGGAGGGAGGGAGGAAGTCGTGGTTATCGAGTTAGCGGCAGAGAGCCGGGGGCCTGGACTTACATGCTGCCCATTTTAGAGGAGAAGCCGGGGGAGAGCGCAGCGTAGTCCCTGACCGATGAGCCCGCGTCCCCTCCCCCGTCCGGCGCCTCGGCCAACGGCGGCATCGGACCGGAGAAGTCGGCCACGGAGATCGCGTCGGGGGCGGAGTCGCTGTTGGCGTACAGCAGCTCCATCTGAGTGGTGGTCCTCCTGCGGGCCTGGGAGGAGGGAATAGAGTAAGAGACGAGACGGGGAGGAGGGAATAGAGTAAGAGACGGGAATAGAGTAAGAGACGAGACGGGGAGGAGGGAATAGAGTAAGAGACGAGACGAGGAGGAGGGAATAGAGTAAGAGACGAGACGAGGAGGAGGGAATAGAGTAAGAGACGAGACGAGGAGGAGGGAATAGAGTAAGAGACGGGGAGGAGGGAATAGAGTAAGAGACGGGGAGGAGGGAATAGAGTAAGAGACGGGGAGGAGGGAATAGAGTAAGAGACGAGACGGGGAGGAGGGAATAGAGTAAGAGACGAGACGAGGAGGAGGGAATAGAGTCAGAGACGGGGAGGAGGGAATAGAGTAAGAGACGAGACGAGGAGGAGGGAATAGAGTAAGAGACGAGACGAGGAGGAGGGAATAGAGTCAGAGACGGGGAGGAGGGAATAGAGTAAGAGACGAGATGAGGAGGAGGGAATAGAGTCAGGGTACTGATGGAGGCGTGTCTCGGGGACGTACCTTGTTTCTGGGTTTGTTTTCCCCCCCACAGAGTTTCATGAGGTCTGATGTCAACGTGCTGACGGGAAGGCAAGAGATTTACACGCGTCAATAAATATATGTGTAAAAACACAAAAACATCATCGAATGTAGCATAAAAACACCATTTAAAACACAATGTTAGTTATTATATGCGTTTGACTATAAAGTTCAGCACTACGCGCGGTGGAGACACTGGTCTATTTATACAGCCGTCGTAGTTCCATGTATTTAACTTGTTATTTCCTTCGTATTTTATTCTATTTTAATATTTTTTACTCTCTGGACTTCGAGTCTGAAATAAAAAGTTTGATTGTAAATATGATAAATATTAAGATAAAGTCAAGTTATACTGTGCATGATAAACATTAAGGTGATTATTTAAGGTAAACACGGAGTTCATTATTTAATGTAAATCGTAAACTGTGTATGATAAACATTAAGGGTCCAGGTCGCCCTTGAAAAAGAGATTTTTAATCTGGGATTCACCTGGTTAATAAAGGTGTAATCAGGAAAAGAGGATTATTTAAATTTTAGAACGGGAAAGGGTTATTTAGGTACATTTATTCTAAAATAGTGTAACATTGAACATCAGTGGGTTAAAATAACGTAAAATAATCAACATAACATTAACACACACATATATATGTAAATATTTATATATATATATATATATTAAATATATCCAAATATAAATGTATATATATATATATATTAAATATATATAAATATATATATATACACACACACACATATAAATAAATATACATATATCATAACATTATGCATCTTTTGACATGTTAATATTACATGATGTCGTGATAATGCATGAAACAAACTCACTTCCCCTCTGCCGACGGGCTCTGGGCCGACTCGTCGCTGCTGCTATCGTCTCCGTTCTCTGTGAAAACGAGAGCCGTGAATGAAATGAGAGGAAACCCCTCTGTGGCCGGTGAGGCCGAGACTTTCTGAAAACACACTTCTCCTACGTCTTTTTAAGAATAATTTATCATTTTTGCCAACGTTCACTAAAGTGTGAGGCAATGTCTTTGACCTAAAAAAAAGATGGCTGCTACAAATGGGGGTAGAAGAGATGAACAGGGTGAAGCAGATGGGGGCGCCATGCTGCTGACACTTGGTCCTCGAGGAGCTCGATCGGGGTCGGAGGGATGGAAATTAGGGAGGGGGGGTCAGAGGTCAGAGCGGCCAGGTGGGGTTATCGAGAGAGGTGTGTGGGCGACAGCAACAGGGTGGAGGAGTGAGAGGAATCGTTAGTCCGTTGCTTCCGGTGGGGTCAGCTGACCTACAGGGTCCATGTTGTGTGGTTCCTGTGGGGGGGGGGGGGGGGGGGGGTCTCGGGTTTGCAGGGTGCTAAAGCGTGGAGGCTGGAGCACATGGAGGGCTAGGAGGAGGAAGAGTGTATCCGGACGAGGGGGAAGGGAGGAGATGGAGGAGAGAAGCTTGTTGTTTGCGGCGCACCTCATGCACCTGCTCCATGTTGCGTTAGTTTCTTTTTCAAGAGTGCAACAAAATAAAAATAAATAAGGGGGGGGGGTCCATGCGTTAGATTAGGGGTCCAATATGGTTTCCACTTACCGGCTGGGAAGTTACCTAGCTCTGCAAAAATATAAAACAACAAGAACAAAAACGTGGGGGAACAGAAAAGAAAAGCAACGCACAAATCAAAAACTCTGTTTCCCCCGAAATATTAAAAGTATAACAAACAAAAAGTAAATTAAGTGCAGCTACTGTGAAACGGAGCCTCCGGCTGAACAGAGGCTGGAAGATGAATACACAATACCAGCAGAGTATCCGTAAAGTCAAGTATTTGACACTTTTTCGGGAGTTCGCCTCATATAAATCTGACCGCCAGTGGATTCACGTGCCAGCTGCACAATAATTAAACCAGCTTCTGTTCAGCAGGAGGCCAAACAGGCAACGAGCGTCTCAATAATCCCCATCATGCAACTCACCAGCAACCCGGTGGACTTCCTGAAAGGCCAAATGGATCCTAACGGATTCACGATCTTTGTTTTTAACAGAATTGTTTTATTTGAGGAGGAGAAAACTGAGAATATTACGGCTGCTTCCAGGAGGTGTGCCGGGTTAAACCATGTGTGTGTGTGGGGGGGGGGGTTCTTCACGTCGCCCCGAGCAACAACAAGCGGGCGGGGGCGTCACCTTGCAGCGCGTTGCCCAGCAGGGCGTCTAGCTCCGGGTTGAACTCGGCCTTCTCCTTCAGCATGTGGAAGAGCAGCTGGTTCTGCGTGGCGCTGGTGATCTCTGTCTGCTTCAGCCGGCCCTCCATCACCTTCACCTGGGACTCCTTCTGGGCCGCCTGGAGGCCCTGGGGGGTCAGAACCGAGACGGGGGGGGGGGGGGGGGGCATGTGAGACGCCAGACACAAGAAGCCCGTTTATGAGATCATCTCAAACTAAATCAAAAGATGAATCAGCGTCAGACAACCACTGGTGGGCTCCTGCTCGATCGTGATTGGTCGATACGACTCACACTACAGACGACCAGAACCGTGTCCCGTTGACTACGTATGAATCCGTTTATGGATATCACATGGTAAAACAATTGTAACTACATATCAAAACAACAACAAAACTTCACCTTCTTGATATCAGGGTTCTTACACATTTTGACCAGTGGATTTCCAGGACTTTAAACCAGATTTCCAAACTGAAATCTCGGTATAGACATGAAAAATTTAGAAAATGTTGTTTTGAGAGCGTACACCGGCTTATATTTTGAGCGTCTTTCTTTAAAAAAACATATTAATTATTTCAAACTCGGCGTAAATGAACATGTGATTATAACAAATTTCCATGGCTTTTCCAAAACTTTTATGATTTAAGTTTTTTCCATGACTTTTCCAGGCTTGGAAATGACCATTTTTAAATGCCATGACTTTTCCAGGTTTTCCATGACCGTACAAACCCTGTGATATAAAATCTACTTTACTGGCAAATATTTAGTTAAATATTGAAATCTGCGTACAATAAATGACATCGTTGTGATGTACAGTGGGGCAAAAAAGTATTTAGTCAGCCACCAACTATGCAAGTTCTCCCACTTAAAAAGATGAGAGGCCTGTAATTTTCATCAAAGGTAAACCTCAACTATGAGAGACAAAATGAGGAAGAAAAAATCCAGAAAATCACATTGTAGGATTTTTAATGAATTAATTGGTAAATTCCTCGGTAAAATAAGTATTTGGTCACCGACAAACAAGCATAAAATACTTTTTTGCCCCACTGTAACTGTATGGAACATGGAGTCACATGACCTGAGCCTTGCTCTTAGTGGTGAACAGATGTGATGAAGTGATGATGAACCTTGCTGATGGCCAGCAGCATGAAGTGGTCCAGCAGGAAGCGAGCCTCCGTCAGCGTACAGGAACTGACCACGGCGGAGATGTCCACCGTGTCGCCTTCCTCCTGGGAAGAGAAGAGAAAACGTCTCGTCACGCCGCCAGAAAAACCTCCGGCGGCGCCGATCGAGAGGAGGGAGGCGGCCCCTCGCCTTGGTCTCCTCCATCTGCATGATGTTGGCCTGGCAGTCGGCGATGCCGTCGTTGATGTAGTCGATGTTGGCCGTCAAGACGTCCACCTCCTCGTTGTGGGGAACGGCCGCCTTCTCCGCCTCGGGCCCCTCCCTGGACAGACGGTCCCTCTTCCTGATGACCTTCTCTTTACGCTTGGTCAGCTCCTCTCTTTGCTGGGAACGCAAAAACAAAAAACGCGGAGACCTCAGAACATTTTTTTTGTCTAGTCATTTTTAAATGTTGCAGAAGTGCAGCGAGCGGAGCGGTGGGTCATTTGAAAAGTAGCTGTTTTATTTGTGTTTGCCAGATGATGGGGCACCATGGGGTCAACGGGAGGCTGCAGAGCAGGATGACAGTCACAGGGTCAGTGTGCAGGACTCTGACGCCCTCTAGTGGTGTGGACCAAGAACTGGACACGCCCCCTCAACCCTCCATCAGTAAAACGGTGTTAACAGGTTGATATAAAAAGAGATGATATAAAAAATGAATTTAAAAAAAATGAATATAAAAAAAAGATACAAATAAAAAAAGGAATATTAAAAAATATATAAAATATCAAAAATATTTAAAAAATATACAAATAAAAGTATGAATATTAAAGAATACATAAAATATAAAAAATATTAAAAAAATTCAATATAATTTTTTTTAAAATACACAAATAAAATAATGATATAAAAAAAGATGATGAAGCGTTGGCGGCAGGATATCGTTCATTTCATTCTTCCAGCTGGTGCATCATCATTTTCTTTAGCCCCGCCTCCCAGCCCGTGGTCCTGAACCGTCAGTGCAACTACGTACAACATCAGGGAACCTAATTATATAAATAACGTCTACGAGTTGATTTACCTGAGTTACAATTGAAAGTCTATGGGAATAAATCTTGTTTTTTTTGGCCGATAAGACCAGATAGATTGTAATTCCACGCTTTGGCCACGATATAATTTGTTTTACTTCAAAGCGTGTTTTCCCCCTGAAAAAAACGTGGTAACGTTGTTCGTCTCGCCCCCTTTTCTACTTCCTCTTTCTTTGAAGCTGATAACTCCCACGTTCCGTGAATGATAACTCAAGACGTCTCGCCGACGCGGCGTTAGCTCGAGGAGGCGTTACCTCGAGGAGGCGGTACCTCGGGGAGGCGGTACCTCGGGGAGGCGGTACCTCAGGGAGGCGGTACCTCGAGGAGGAGGTACCTCGGGGAGGCGGTACCTTGAGGAGGTGGTTCATGTCGGCCTCCATGTTGGAGATGGTCATCCTCTGCATGATGACGTCGGTGATCCGGCGCTCCAGAGACTGCCACTTGTTGCGTGCGATTCTGGTGGAGTTGATACCAGCTGTGCGTCTGTAGGAGGACCTGCACACACACACACACACACACACACACACACACACACACACACACACACACACACACACACACACACACACACACACACACACACACACACACACACACACACACACACACACACACACACACACACACACACACACACACACACATTGATGACGTCAGGTGCTAGATTTCCATATGCAAATCCAACCTAAGTGCAAAGAGGATTTGACTTGTGATGCTTAAGTGCCTCACTTTAAATGTGAAGTTATTTATAGCTGCGAGGATGAAAACACCAGCGGCCTATTTGGGGTTTTTCAGGAAAAAAAGCATCTTATATTTAGCGATGCGGGCTCACCGGGTGCCACTGGGAGCAGCGTTGCCGGAGGAGTACAAGCGTCCAGATGGAGGCCTGTAGCTGGAGTCCTGCGCAGGGTCCTTCCGGACCAGCTTACCGGAGCTGGGCCGGGCCTGCCTCCTCAGGGCCGTCACCTGGCCAAGTGGCAGACACAAACGTGAGAACACACACACACACACACACCACATGCTCCCTGCATCCAGAGTGAATCCCAAGTACACATATGTTTAAACCCGATGCTGCTCACCTCCTCCGTCTTCCTCCTCAGAATCAGCTCCTGCTGCCGTTTCTGAGCCTCCAGTAACTTCAGTTGGTGCTGTGTTAAAATAACAAAAACGAAAGCGTCGACCATGAAGAAAACTCAAGACGCACGTTCATTGTTTAAAACATGTCTTAAAGGACCTCTTGCTTCCGCTGGTCTTTCTTCAGCGACGCGATCTCTCGGTTCCTGCGGGACTCGTTCATCCGGTTCTTCTCCTGCTGCTCCTTCATCTGCTTCATGAGGCGGACCTGGAGCCGGCACGGAGGAAACGTGTGAGAAACATTCAGACACACTGAGTCCATATGGTGGATGTGGACATCTTTTTTTGATGGATACTGTACGTTTTCATTTATTTTAAGTCACTTATTTGTTGTTTTTCTGGTAAAAAAACCCGTAAAACTCAAAGTTTACAGTGAAACTTAAGTAAATTGTGTTTCTGATGCCACTAACTTAATTCATAAGCTCTACTTCAACTTATATTTTACAAAGTGAGTCAATATTGTGGATGTGGACACTTTTTTTGGTGGATACTGTACGTTTTCATTCATTTAAAAAACACTTTGTTGTCATTTTTCGGGTAAAAAACCCCTTAAAATTCAAGTTTACATTGAAAATTGTGTAAATTGTGTTTCTGATGCCACTCAAACTTAATTCATAAGCTCTACTTCAACTTATATTATACAAAGTGAGTCAATTAATGTGGATGTGGACTTTTTTTGGATGGATACGATAAGTTTTCATTCATTTTAAAAAGGCACTTTTTGGTTGTTTTGGGGTTAAAAAACCTTAAAATTAACGTTTACATTGCTATTTAAGTAAATTGCGTTTCTGATGCCATTAAAACTTAATTTCGTAAGCTCTACCGTAACTTTTATTTAACAAAGTGAGTCAATATTGTGAATGTGGAGACATTTTTTTGATGGATACTGTGCGTTTTTCATTCATTTGAAGTCTTTTCGAGTTAAAATCCTTCCAATGAGGATTCAGATAGCAGAGAGTCAACATTGCTCATTGACTAAATCGTGTTTCTGGTGCCACTCAAACTTGATTTATAAGCTCTACTCAATCCCAGTAGAAGTAAATCCTCCCAAAACACACTCGACCTCGAAAATTTAAAACCCCCGCACCTTCGTCTTCTTCATCTCCACCACGTCCACCTGCAGCTTCCTCAGCTGCTTCTCGTACTGCGACTGGTTCTTCAGCAGCCGGGCGTGCTCCTTCTGCGCCGACTGCAGCTTCTGGAGCTCCTTGTTCATGACGCTCAGCTTCTTCTCGTACTCGGCCTTGATCTTGCGCGACTTGTCGTCCGTGCCGGTTTCCACCGTGTCTGACGGAAAGGCGGAGGGAGAAACGGCCGTTCAAAAATGACGCCACTTTTATGGTTCTCTCGTTGCATTTTCACAAATTGCAAATGTGCCTCAGAGTGCTTTACAATCTGTACACATAGACTCCCAAAAAACCCTTTCACGGGGAAAAAAGGGACATTTTTAACAAACATTAACAAACTGATGAGTCAGAAACCTTCAGGAGTCAGAGAGTCGGTTTCGTCTCAATAAGGAGCTGAAACTCCTCCGAGCTTTTTAAAGTCTACACGCAGCAACGCTTTGATGCATTAGTGCCGATAAATATGAAAGTAACTGTCGTCGTCTGGCTGCTGGCGGGGGAGCTTTCACTTACAAGACTCTAAACACAACCCCGAGATGGAAATACTTCCGAGAACGTACATTTCTTTGTTTTTAGGGTCTGAACTAGTCGCGGTGCATGAACGACCAATACATGCTAAACTAGAACGGGCACTCGGTAGAGCGCATACCTTCGCATACCACAAGATGGGGCATTGAATTATGAACATGTTGGCATTAGTTGCCAATTGGATAAAAATTGACCGTGCTATGGTAAAAAGAAGATTTTGACCTTTTCATGACCTTGACCGTTGACCCGATAGATCCCAAAATCTAATCAAATGGTCCCCGGATAATAACCAATTATCCCACCAAATTTCATGCGATTCGGTTTAATACTGTTTGTGTTATGAGAGTAACACGCATACAAATAAATGGCGATCAAAACCTTCCGCATTTTCAATGCGAAGGTACCAAATGATCCCCCAGACTTCAGACGCTCTCCCCGGGGTGTAGTTCGTGGTCGTGGGGTTACATGGTTTCTGTGGGACGGTCATTTGGACGTCTTACTCATGTTCAGCAGCACGAGGTCCCTCTCCAGCTGCGTGTCCCGGATCTTGCACTGCAGCATCATCAGCTTCTGCTCGTACTGCAGCTTCAGCGTGTGCAGCCGCCGCTGGCTGTTCTCCAGCTCGTCGATCAGCTTCTGCTTGATGGCGATCTCGCAGGTGACGTTGGCGAGGTCGGCATGGAAGTTCTCTGTTTTTTTGGGGGGAGATGGGATGGAGTCATGAAATCGACTATTTATGGTTTTCTGGTGTTTGTTTACAGTTCATTCCTCTTTGGAAACATCTTAAGGAAACATTTCATCCTTTCATCACAAACATTTGACAACTCATCTGGAGAGACGAGGTTTCTCCTCCGTCGTCTGGAAACTAAATGAAGATCTCAAGAGAAAAGTACGGGAGTAAAAAGTGCAATGTTGCATAAAATTTAACTAACGAGCATCTCAGATTTGTAATTAAACTTCAGCACTTGAGTGAATGTACTTTGATACACGTTACAAAAAGATGGCCGCCAGTAAAGAACCACAAGTATTCAGCTCTGAATTCCCAACGTGGTTGAACAGCGCCCCCTTGTGGCGACCCAGAGCGAGACCAGACCCCCCCCTCCCCATACCTTTTTCATCCGTCTCGGAGTCTGAATCGTCGGAGCTCTCCTCCACGTCCATCTCCTCTTCCTCCTCCTCCTCCTCCTCTCCTCCTTCCTCGTGGTCGCTGCCTTCGCGGACCTCCTGCAAGACGACAGGCTCTCGCGTTAATATTAATATCCGAGGCCACACAACTCGACGTGGTTGGTATCGTGGGGATGGAAGCGGGAGGCGGCGGGTCGTACGATGTCGGCGTCCTCGTGGCCTCGCTCCGCGTTCTCCTTCTCGGAGCCCTTCTCCTGCTCGTTGTCGGGGACCTCCTCCTTGACGGCGCTGGAACGTTCAGACACACGGTGGAGAGTCAGCGGCGGCGGTCCGGCCCTCGCGCGGAAACAAGAGGCGTGTTTACAGACGCATCGGCGCTTAAGAAAGTTGTTGCTTTGTGTTTTTTTTTTTCGTCGGCAGGGGAAATGTTTTGTTTTGTAATTTCCATCACGATCTTTCTGACAGACAAACTCTCTGTTATTAACTTCACCGCTGGATACAGCTGGTGGCCGTCACTTCCTGGGACTAGAATACATGCTTCTCTGCATGAGCTTGTCTGTGGAAAAGACAGTGGGGGAGGGGGGGGGGGAATTCTATTTTTATACTAAAAGTAGGGAAGTGTCTCATCAGTTTGGACAAAACCAAAAAAAGCAAATAAAGCAGGGAATGAACATAAATGACTGCGAGTCAAGTCCATGGAACTGAATTTTGTGTCCAGAAATCAAAGTTAGCAAAACAAATCTGGATAAAGTGACCTAGAAAAGAAAAAAGTTTTTAAAAGATGAAGCACAGGAAAGCGAGAGGAGGTGTTTCTCAACATGAACTGATGAACTGATGTTCTGATGTTCTTATGAACTGATGTTCTGAGTCTTGATATGGTGTACAGATATGAAACACTGAACAGACACTTTCTAGTTCCAGGTCGTTTTTAAAACCTTTAAAAAGTCAGCGAAAACTTAGAAAACATAGAAAGGATGGAAAGGAAAGCGGGATGCAGCGTGATGGGCCGACGGGTTCACACGGGTCATTGTGTTGATCGTGGAGGTGGAGAGCGCGTCGATGGCAGCGAGTCTTACGGCAGAGAGTCTTACGGCAGCTTGGGGGGGAAATAGTTGCGCAAATTAATAAATAAAAAAATTTAATTAAAAAACGCCGACTATGGGGGGAAGCCGGGGACGGGGGAGGGGGGAGGCTCTGACAAACCTGGCGTCATCAACCTCTTCCACCACCTCCTCCCTTTCCTCCCTCTCTCTCTCCTCCAACAGGTGATGGAGTCTTCGGGAGGGGGGAGGGGGGGTCAAACAGGAGAGGGAAGCAAGAGATGAACGAAGGAAGAAAGAACGGAGGTAGAAACGATCAGAGGAAGTTCTGCAAGCCTTTTCTCACACTGCGAGTGCTCGTGGATTATTCACCAATAAACCAGTTACGTTTAATAATAATAATAATAATAAATACCTTAATCTTTTGTACTTTAGAAAAAAATTTATATATATATATATATAAACACACACACATATACATATATAAATACACACGTATACATATTTATTTTTTATATATATATAAATATCCATATAAAATAAATATATATAAATACATATATATATACACACACACACATATAAATATATATAAAAACCTTATATATATATATAAAAACCTTATATATATATATATAAAAACTAGTGCTGTGAAAAATAACGCGTTAACTCAGTTAATCCAATTACAGGTTTAACTAGTTTTTTTTTTTTAACGCATTTAACGCATGCGCAGAATGAGCTTCCAATCCGTCTGTTGTTGGTCGTCGGGACGAAAAAAAAGTCACTTGCAAAATGAGCTTCCAATACACCACTTCAATCTGAACTCTGTCCGCTCTCATGCAGACGGTCTGTTCATCGGTAATGATCCTTCCGCAGGTTCACCTCCGGAAACCTTGTTACGACTTTTACTTCCTGTAGATCAGGGGTCTCAACACGTCGATCGCGACCTGCCAGTCGATCGCGGCGTAGTGTCGGTAGATCGCATGACATTAAAAAGATTGGCCCGCCCCCTGACATGTTCGCTATAGCACGTCTTTGTTCTTTTATTAAACTAAACGTCTGTTGATCGTATCTCCACAGCAGCATGTCATTTCTGTCTCTTCGCGTTGCGTTAACACTTATCGATCTCCGTCTGGCGCGCCACAGAGCTCCGTGCGCGCGCATCGGGACCGAGCAAAAAAAAAGTCACTTGTCAATCTGTCCACCTTTAGATTGTATCATGGTGGAGTTAATGGTTGACAAACAAGAGAAAAATGCTCTGTTTAACCCTCCTGTTACCTTTACATTTACTAACATATTTTATCCTCGGGGTCAATTTGACCCCAGCAATTAAAACCTCCAGAAAATTATTAGAATTAATATTGCTTCCCAAGTTTAAGTGTGAGGTACTTTATGGTTGTTTGTTGACTACCTAAATAGCCCTTTAAATAAATAAAAAAGTTGATATTTCTGATGTTTGACACAGTGAAAAACAGCCTGGGGTCAAATTGACCCCAAAGAACACCGACATTAAACATTGAATGGGGTCAAATTGACCCGAAAGGTAACAGGAGGGTTAAACATTCTGTTTAGGATGAAGATGTATTAATGTTCCATATGGAAGAAAACTGCTAAATAACTGCTGAGTTGCAGCACCATTGTATAGAAGAATGTATAAATGTATATATCCGTCTTTTGTCATAAATCTCTATGTTCTCACAAAATATACCGAGAATATCGGTAATATGTGATTAATCATGATTAATCCACAAAAGCCTGTGATTAATCCGATTAAAAATTTTAATCGTTTCACAGCCCTAATAAAAACCTTATATTTTTATATATATATATATATATTAAATGTTCATCAGCAACAACACATCCAATCCCAAAGAACTAAAAGAAAGCTAATCCTAGAACTGGAGATTTTTTGTGTCTACAGTGTTATTACCTTTTCTTTTTCTTCTTCTCTCGTTTCTTCAGTTTCTCCAGGTCTTTCTTGGCGAGCTCGATGATGTCGGACGTCTCCTTCTCGGGGGCGAGCAGCGACGGCGCCCCGTACAGCGACTGGCGGTTGGAGGCGCGAGACAGATTCTTCCTCAAGTTCTCGTTCACGGCTTCGCTCTCCAGGAGTTTGGCTCTGACGGAGAAATAAAATAAACACAAAGATGTTATGTGCACCAAATCAACTGCACCAGATCCTTATTTGTGAGTATAGTTGTTGTGCTACTTCACACACTAATAATGCAACGCAAAATACAAATAAAAGAGCTGAAAAATTATATAAAATATCTCCAATCTGTGAGAAACAAATTGTGTTTGCAGTCACAGTTTGATTGACATCCATCAGCAGGTCTTGTATTGTTTACATTATAAAGTATTAGAAGTATATGTAAATTGAGGCAGAGAACAGTTTGACCTGCTCACCTCAGTTCTTCAATCTCTTTGATGTAACTTTGAATCATGTTTCCAATTTCTTCAGATGCGTCTTCGCCTGGAAGAGAGACAACAGGACGAGTTAAATCTCTTTTCTGAGATGGCATCTCATGAGCACACGAGGGTTACAGGAGGAACCCACCTGCCCTGGCCAGCACCTGGTTGGCCTGGTCGCTGAGCACCTGTGTGAGCCGCGCCCTCTGCGCGTCGATGGTCTCCTGCATGGCCTTCACCCTCACCCTCAGGTTGCCGTTCTCCGTCTGCAGCATCGAGTTCTCGTGGAACATGTCGCTGAAGCTGTCCACGCCGTCCTCGCCCGACAGCCGTTTACCCTGCGGGGGGGACAGACGGGGGGCGGGGGGGGTCAGCTCCTTCTTCGACATCAGTTACATTTACTTAAACTCCTCTTACCGTCTTGTACTCCATCAGCTCGATCTGCAGGCGGGCGATCTCCGTCCTCAGCACGCTGATCTGCTGGCTGGCCTTGTCCTGGTTCACCATCACCTTGTTCTTGATGTTCCGCGCTCGGTTGGCGTACTTCAGCGCGTTCAGCGTCTCCATGAAGTCGCGGTCAGACGGGCTGATGCAGGCGATCATCACCGTCTGGCTGCGAGGCGGATCATTTACAAATGTTTGGCACGGCAACATTTTTCACAAATGTATAGTAACTATATGTTTAACGTGAAAACAATACTTCCCTCAGGTTTCTTTTATTTTATTTTTTAATTATAGAATATAGTTTTTTATTTAAAAAAATTCAAGATATATATTTTCATTTTAATCATACATATATATATATATACAATATTTGTATCTATCTTCTTAAAATATATTGTTTTTTTAATCATAGATATATATATAAATATTTTATTTAATATAATTTCTTTTCTCATATATATATATATATATATAGAGAGAGAGAGAGGAAGGGAGAGAATGTTTTATTTATTATAATTTCATTTTTTATATATATTATCTTTCTTTTTAATCGTATATATTTGTTGTTGTTGTTGTTGTTGTTTTGTTATTCATACATATATATATTTTTGTTATATTCTTTTTTTAAATCATATATATATATATATATTTATTTTTTAGAGTCCAATTACCCAAAGCCGCATGTCTTTGGACTGTAGGAGGAAGAAGCCTCTGTTTTTAAAACCCTTGAAACATTTTGATAAATTTATAGAATTATACGTTTAATGTAAGATAAAAAAGTGAAAACCCAGCAAAGAAAAACGACTGAATTATTTAATAGAAGCTTATGTGTTGTATCAGCGATACAATACTAAAGACTTTAAAGTCTACTAAAAGGTCTGAATATTCCATATATAACCCTCTTTTTTAAAACCGTAGACCACAATACACGAATGCTACTTAATAAAAAAGTTGCCCACCTGTTTCCTCCTAACGAGTCCTGCAGGAGTCGGGTGAGCTTGGAGTCGCGGTAAGGCACGTGGGAGGACCGCTTGCTGCGGTCGCCCAGAGCGCTGATTACATTGCCCAGAGCGAGCTGCGGAGAGGAGAACAGGATTATTCCACGAGTCTTTCCTGCTTTTACCACTAAATTATAAATAACTATAAATAAGGTATAAGGAAATTATTAAATAAATAACATTATTGATCAATTGTGAAAATACTTAACGGGGTCAAATAAAATCCTAAAACATTCATTTAAATACTTGTCCATCCCTCAAGAAACATGTATATATAATATATGTATATATAATATATATATATAATATATTAAATATATATAACATATATTGAATATATTCAGCTATATATATATTTTATATATTAAATACATACATATATATATATATATATGTATAGATAAGTGGACATTTGAGATCCAGCCACTAGATGGCAGTCACACTCCAGCGTCTCTCGTGTGACTTTGCTCAACCTGCTGTAGCTGCTGGGTTTTGGGGGAAGCCGCTCACCAGCCCACAGTTGATGGCGATTCCCTCTTTGGCTCGCTCGCCCGTCGCTCCGGTTCTCTTCAGCCTCTCGGACCCGGCCAGATCCACGAAGTGAAACTTGGCCGTCAGCGTCTCGTACTCGTCCATCTCAGAGTTTCCATTAGTGGAGACTCTGTTGTCACTCTCACTTTCTTGCTGAACGACGACAACAACAAACAGTTAAATACAGCTCGTCTGTCCAATCTCGTCAAATGCTGCACAGAGCGTACGCACATTGTCGGAGGCACAGACGCGAACTTGGCACAGGTGGATGGTGAAGATGGCGTGGGACCGGGAGCTCTGGACATTCATTTGCGTGCTGGCGGTGGTGCGACACAGAGCCCCGAGCTTCAGGCACTGCATCATCTGACCGGGCCCCGGGAGAAAGAGCGTGAAACAACAACAACAAATACATTTTAGAAAGTGAATACAAGTGAAGGAACGGATGTTAAATGAGTGAAGGAAGAGATGGATTAATAATCCCTTGTTTTAGTCATTCATAAAAAAGGCTGTTGCAATGAGTGAGAGGTTTGTCACACACACACGCTCCGTTACCTCGGCCTCGGAGGACACGGTCCGGGTGGTCACCCCCACCGTGTAGATTCCCCCGGCGGTATCCTCGTGGATCTTGATGTGAGATTTCTGCTTCACGTCCCGCGTGGAGTCGAACAGATCCAGAACCTCCTCGTTATAAAGCTTAGAGAAACAAACAGTTTCACTTTAAAAAAACGTCTAAATCAGAGCATCTGAAGTCGAATTTGGTCGATTATCGATCCCCTTCTGTTTAAGTTTAACGCATCCATAGAAGGAAAAGTCAAAGAAGACTCTTTAGAGCGAATTGTCAACTATTTGGCGTTTTTATTTAGTGCATTTAGGACCAAAAATAAGCAATATATATATATATATTAGGGATGCACCGATCTGATCGGCGCCGATATTCCCATTATCGGTTTTGATCGGCGTTCTCAAAACGGCCGATCAGATGACGTAACATCTGCGAGAACTATCAGAGACGTTTCAATCGCAGCGCACCGCAACGGAGACGATGCGCCCGGCGAGGGCCGCAGAGTGAGAGGTCAGAGGGGATCCTCACCACCGAGCGGCGTCCCCGTCCCCCAAGTTGAATCTCTGGGTCGACTCAGCCGACTCTCACATGTCTGCCCCTAGAGACTGATGCTCACGGTAAACACATTCCATCGGGAGCGCGCGAGGGTTTTGATAGTTAGCGGAAGGATTTAAGTGACAACATCCGGTTTTGCAAAGTTAGCGGAAAGAACCACGTGAAACAACATCCGTTTATCAAAATAAGATGTCGACAAATCATACACGAACATATAAAAGTAAACAATGAACTGATTTTGTATCTTTATAGATCGTTTGAGATTTAGCTTAAATTATGCTAACATTAAAACAGTTTTACTGGACCAAGGAAGAGTTTATAAAAATAAGTCAGACTTTTGTATGTTAAATAAAGTCCTGTATATAGATTTCCCCAAGAGTTCCAGGAAATGAATAATGCAGATGTGTTCCATACATATCTGAAATCCCCTACAATAGCAATCAAACAATTTGAATGTATCAATTAGGACATTTTTCAAAGTAAAAGTCCTAAATGTTTAAAGAAATCGGTAATTTCTTTAATGTTTGAATTGCTTTATATTTGCATTTCCTCATAGTCCGAGGCAATAATGCTACACAAAAAATAGAATGCTTCAATCGACACCGTGATCGGTATTATCGGATCGGCAGATACTGATTTCAGTGATCGGCACCAAAAACCTGATCGGTGAATCTCTAATATACATCATATATTAAATATATATTCAGCTATGTATATATATATATATTTATTTAATATATACACATATATATATAACATATTAAATATTAGAGCGAATTGTCGAATATTTGGAGTATTTATTTTGTGCATATAGGACTAAAAATAAGCACAATATATATACACACATATATATATAAAATATACATATATACACATATATATATATATACACACATATATATAATATATTAAATAGTTTACAAAAAATCTATTTTTTAAAATAAGACCAACAGCTTCCGTTTGTTTCGGTCCTTATATTAATTTATTTATTAAAATGTAGAAGAAAACATCTGGAGAGATGTGAACAACTGGCGCGTGAAAGACGTTTAAAGGAAGAGTAACGTCGGTCCCTCTGGCACTCGACTTCTGAGCGCGTCCGTATTTCGTGTCTTGGTACCTCGAGGAACTGGGCGTTGATCTTGAACTCGGGGGCGGGGCTTCCCTGCTCCTGGGCGGCCTGGCGCCGCTGCTCGATGCCCTGGTAGAGGTGGTGGACGGCACGCGGGATGATGCCCAGCTCCTCCTCGCCGATGTTGACGTCGAAGCCCGTGCCCATGGTGTAGGTCTTCCCCGAGCCCGTCTGGACCGGCAGGAAGAAACGTTACACGGGGAGTTTATTTGACCCAAGAAGGGCAATTCATCAGGCTTCAAAGAGAGAACTTTACTGATCATGACTGTAAAGCAGAGAAGAAGAAGAACAACAACAACAACAAGAAGAAGAAAGAACGAGAAGAAAAATTTGAAGAAGGAAGAGAAGGAGAAAAAGAATGTGAAGAAGAAGATGGAGGAGAAGAACAAGAACAAGGTAGAAGAAGAACAAGAAGAAAGAAGGAGAAGAAGAAAAGGAAGGAAGGAGGAGGAGGTGGAGAAGAAGGAGGAGGAGAATGAGAAGAAGAAGAACAAGAAGAACTAGGTTGGATTATTTTAAAGATAAAGGGGATTATTATTTATCCCGTATAATTAATGGTTTATGTAAATCTGGTTTTAACATTTTTGTTTGGCAATTTACGTTTTGTTTTTTTACAGATTGGCGAGTCGTGAATAATTATATTTAAAATCCACAAACTGGTTTAAAGTCCTTTGAGAAGACAGAAATGTACTTCCTCCTCTCATTGACGTCTGTTTACATCTGTCAAACAAAAAGAGGTCCAGAGCACAGGGGTCAGAACCAGAGCACACGGGTCAGAACCAGAGCACACGGGTCAGAAAAAGTGCACACGGGGGTCAGAACCAGAGCACACGGGTCAGAACCAGAGCACACGGGTCAGAACCAGAGCACACAGGTCAGAACCAGAGCACACACTGGTCAGAACCAGAGCACACAGGTCAGAACCAGAGCACACAGGTCAGAACCAGAGCACACGGGTCAGAACCAGTGCACACAGGGGTCAGAACCAGAGCACACGGGTCAGAACCAGAGCACACGGGTCAGAACCAGTGCACACGGGTCAGAACCAGAGCACACAGGTCAGAACCAAAGCACACGGGTCAGGAGGAGGCAGTGAGGAAGCAGCTACTGGGAGATACGAGTTAATATGGACACACATTAAAGATGCATGGCTGTCAAAACAAGGTGTGTGTGTGTGCGTGTGCGTGCGCGCTTTGCTTCACTTTGAATCTATGAGTGCCATTCAGCAGAAGCCGTCGCCACGGCAACCTCAGCAGTAGGGGCGGTATGAAGGGGAGAAGGAGGGAGGGAGAGGTTGAGGCCTTAACTCGCCATTTCCACGGGGAGGAACTGAAGAGAATTATTATCCTCAGTCACAAATATATATATATATAAGCAAAAATATAAATAGAAATATAGATATGATTTTTTAAATTATATATATATATTCATACACACGATAAAAAGTATATATATATATAATTTAAAAAAATTATATATATATATATTCACACACACGATAAAAAATTAAATATATACAGGACTGTCTCAGAAAATTAGAATATTGTGATGAAGTTCTTTATTTTCTGCAATGCAATTAAAAAACAAAAATGTCATGCATTCTGGATTCATTACAAATCAACTGAAATATTGCAAGCCTTTTATTCTTTTAATATTGCTGATTATGGCTTACAGCTTAAGAAAACTCAAATATCCTATCTCTAAATATTAGAATATCATGAAAAAGTATACTAGTAGGGTATTAAACAAATCACTTGAATTGTCTAATTAACTCGAAACACCTGCAAGGGTTTCCTGAGCCTTGACAAACACTCAGCTGTTATAAATCTTTTTTTTTACTTGGTCTGAGGAAATATTAAAATTTTATGAGATAGGATTTTAGAGTTTTCTTAAGCTGTAAGCCATAATCAGCAATATTAAAAGAATAAAAGGCTTGCAATATTTCAGTTGATTTGTAATGAATCCAGAATGCATGACATTTGTTTTTTTAATTGCATTACAGAAAATAAAGAACTTCATCACAATATTCTAATTTTCTGAGACAGTCCTGTATATATATATATTTTCCTTTCTTTTTTATATTCCAAATATAATAAACCTGAGGGTAGCATTGATTTTCTTCCCATGAAATTCTGAGCAAGAAAGTCAATAAGTGCATTCCCCCCAATTATCTCATTGCTTTCCCGTCTTCGCTCTCTGAAACCCGCCGCGTCGTCTCTTCCTCCCCTCGAACACAACACACGCTGCAGCAGGACAAAGACTCGCCTGTCCGTATGCAAGGACGGTGGCGTTGTAGCCCTCGAAGCAGCCCTCGATCAGCTTCTCCGTGCAGCTGGCGTAGATGGCGTCCTGCTGGGAGTCCATGTCGAATATGTAGTCGTAGGTGAAGGACTTGTCTTTGCCCAGGATCACCTGGGGCTCGCCGGGCATCACGTATGTGCAGATGTGACATCCCTCGATCTTCTCCCTGGCCAGCTGAGGACGGATCCTACGGAGGAGAAAAGTGGAAATAAATATAAATATATTAAGAGAGGAACACCTGGACGGTTGCAGCGGGAATGGAACCTGTGAATAACGACACGGTATCGCTGTCATGGAGCGGCTTCGTTAGACAAGATAAGAGAATCCTCCATTAGTCACTCAGTGGGGAGATTGCAGTGCACAGTAGTGAGCAGTAATAAACATTAAACAGTTAGAAAATACATATAAAGACGGAATAAAAGTATGTAAAGGTAATAATAATAATTAGGTGTTTTTGCATTGCAGAAAGATAAATTAAAGTGGTACACGCGGTAAATAAAGCGCTGCATTGGCATCGTTTGTGAGGACCACCTATAACAGGGCGTCTACAGGAATAAGTTACATTTAAGAGTTTTTAAGACCACGTCTAAATAGAATTTAAGACCTAACTTACGACAAAAGTAAGATGGAAATATACATTAATCTAAATGAATGAATTAAAAGTAAACACAGTGATGTCTGTTCAACATGAACAGTGTGGTGTAATGCCAAAGGAGAACACAAAAATATCATGTTCAGAACATTTAGGTCCCATGAACAAATGCAAATAAAATCAAATAAAAATATATTAATATAAAGAAATATGTTCCTTTTGAACAAAAGAAATCTATAAAATAACATAATTAACAATTCCAGCTGCTTTTAAAATGCAAATACATTTACATAATAGAATGCATGTGTGTGTGAGTTGCTTATAAAAACAAACACATGACATGAGATCTATATTCTATAACTGGTATTTCAAAGCACATCTTTGGGGTTTTTTCACCGTCCTAAAACATACTGAACTCTTATGTAACCGTAAACATCTTCATCTGCTCCAGATGTGCGTTTCAACATCCTAATCCGAGCCAATAAAGCCTGCCAGCTGGGTTCATAAGTACCGCTTTAGGGATTAACTGGTTCAATGTGGACGTGCGGGGAGGAAGAGAGAGAGACTGGAAGTGAACATGTCATTATTCTTGAGTGAATGAAAGATGGTGTAACCCAAACACACCCACAGGATGCATTCAAGAGCACAGACAAAAGAATGGAAACACTATACAGTCTCGACTGCGTTAGGAAAAGGATGTTGAGACTTACAAGTTGACAACAACCCCGAAAAGTTGAATATAATTATGAAGGACGTTGCGTTAATTAGCCAAAACGGAGGTAAACAAAGCTATAGACAAATTTGACTGATAAGATACTTTTTTCTTTTCTTGCAACAATGATGTCATGTCATCAACGACATTACCTTTCAAGAACGTGTCAGGCAAAAGCATTTGTGTCAAATAATTCTCTATAAAATTATATAAATAATACAATATATATTATAAAAACTAAAATATATAATTGTATATATATATAAAATTGTATATATATATAATTACATATATATTATATATATATTGGTGTCAGGCAAAAGCATTTGTGTCAAATAATTCTCTATAAAATTATATATATATATATATAGAATACAATATATATAATAAAAACTAAAATATATATATATATATAATTGTATATATATAAAATTGTATATATATATAATTACATATATATTACATAATTAAATGTATGTATAATTAAATATATATTTGTCATCAACGACATTACCTTTCAAGAACGTGTCAGTCTAAAGCATTTGTGTCAAATAATTCTCTATAAATATATAATTACATATATATTATATATACATAATTAAATGTATGTATAATTAAATATATATTTATTTATTTGTATTGGTAAAGAATAAACATATTTGGAAGAATATATTAAAAGTCTCTCCTCACTTTTAGGAGGTTCAGAAATGTAACAACTGTTATTTCTTTTGCACATTTTGGAGAAGCTCGTTGTCCAACAGGGGCCAGCTCTTACACTCCAGACGTTTATTAAACCAGTCATCAAACCAATGTCTCGTCCCCTCAGTGAGGAGCACACACGCTCTAGAAAAACGGGGTTTGCAGGGATGGAAACATCATTCTGACATACTGACTCAATAACGATCTCCCGAGAGCCCTGTGACACAGAGCTGCTCTACTTGTCACCTCAGGCTTCATTAAACACAGAACTCCAACGTTGAGGTTCCAAAACCTCAAACTACCGATTTGGAAGAAACAGCTACAAATAAAAAAGGCCCAAAGATTCAAATAGCCACCAAATGCACCAGAGAAACGGCATAAACCAACCTCCACAATGCACAGGGGGGGGGGGGGGGGTCTTAATGAACCGGAAACTCATCTCATATTCATGGACTACTTTCGCGACAGAAAGAAACGAGTATTAAAAACATCCTGCAAAGTGCAAACAAATGTGATTTGGCTGCAAAATATATGACGAAAATGAAGATTATTAAGACTTTCAGCCCCATTCCAAGACATGTAAATGATGCTTTTTTTAAATCAGTGAACTATTTGAAAAACTCAAGTTATGAAGCTCACGACACCTCCTTCCCCGCAGAGAACATAAACCGTTAGGTTGTGGTCGTGGTGCGTTTAGGTTCAGGCAGCACCTGACGGCGGGGCCCGGCTCGGTGTGGATAAGGGCCTCATTGTGCCCGTCGGGTTCAGGGGGAGAACAATGCTGCGGGGGGGAGGACAGAGCGGCCATTGTGTCTGTCTGTGTGACACCGGATTTCGCGGCTGGACGGAGGGCGAGGGGGCGACGCCCCGCCCTGAAGGTCACGACATCTCCGCAGATAACGGCCCAGAAAGAGCCACAGAGCTGGAAAGGTTCCCACTGGAAATGCAAACTCATCTTTCTTCTTCTTCCGTTTTATGGCAATAAACAAGGGACAAAAAGAGATTATTTCTTGTTCATTTTCAGGACATTTAACCCCTGGTACATAGCCATGGTTGTCACGAGGGATTCAGGCTCGTTACCTTCGCATTGAAAATGCGGAAGGTTATGTTGTGATCGCCGTGTATTTATTTATTTATTTGTATGCGTGTTACTCGAATAACACAAAAAGTATTAAACTGAATCGCATGAAATTTGGTGGGATGATTGGTTATTATCCGGGGACCATTTGATCAGATTTTGGGATCGATCGGGTCAAAGGTCAAGAAAAGGTCAACATCTTCTTTTTACCATAGCACGGTCAATTTGTATCCAATTGGCATGCAACTAATTGTTCATAATTCAATGCCCAATCTTGTGATATGCGAAGGTATGCACTCTACCGAGTGCCCGTTCTAGTTCTTTATTTTAGTGATGAAAAAGTGATAAATATTATATAAATATTGCAAAAAATATTCTAAAGATGCCGTGTGAGTGCAGAGATGTCCTGGTTTACACATCATATTCTCCAGACTCAAGAAAAGTTTAGTTTGATGCAGATTCCTGCACAAAAAATAAACAGAAAGAATTCACACCGTGACATTTTAATGAATGCGAGAACAATTATGTTAAGACATTTCAAATAAATGTGCAATTGCCTTATCAGTCAAAATAAATGCAATGAGATTTTTTTTCTTTTCAAATTGATGAAAAAATATCAACCTTCACAGCCTAAACATCTGCACTGACATTTTGTTTGTGCATATTAGCATAATGAGCCACATATGTGTTTGCTATTTTGTTTTTAGTCCATTTCTTCATTTATGGGGAACTTTTTAGGCTTGGAAATTTATATTTCCGGTAAAATAAAACTTATGTCGGAATGTCACAATCCTCTCTTATCCTATTTTTTTATGATGATACTCATCTGGTTATTGACGTGAAAATAAATACACTTTTAGGAGATACAATGTGAACTTTCAAGCATCACTTGCCGTATATTGAACATATAGAGCAGCGTTTGGACCAACGTCACACCCAAAAGAGTAAACAAACAACAATCTGCTCTTTAATCCGTCTCGTGTTCTATTGTTATAATTCACAATAAACGAGAGAATCAATTAGCTTCCGTGACAAATTCACCGTATTCAGCCAGTTACATGTTTCTGTGGATTGTTAAAGTGTGTGTGTGTGTGGGGGGGGGGGGGGGGGGGGGGTTTAGCTCAATAATTTGGCGTGTAATCCGTTTCTCAGTCACATGACTTTCACACAATAGAATCTGATGGCATTTCCCAAATGTATTGTCTTTCCTTGCTGCTTGTAAACAATGAGACTTGTTGTTGTTGTTGTGCCATCAGGATTCTGGTGGATATCCGTTTCTTATCAATGCAATAACAACTAGAACGGGCACTCGGTAGAGCGCATACCTTCGCATATCACAAGATTGGGCATTGAATTATGAACATGTTGGCATTAGTTGCCAATTGGATACAAATTGACCGTGCTATGGTAAAAAGAAGATGTTGACCTTTTCATGACCTTGACCTTTGACCCGATCGATGCCAAAATCGAATCAACTGGTCCCCGGATAATAACCAATCATGCCACTAAATTTCATGCGATTCGGTTTAATACTTTTTGAGTTATGCGAGTAACACGCATACAAATAAATAAATACACGGCGATCACAACATAACCTTCTGCATTTTCAATGCGAAAGTAAAACTAATTAAGTTCCCAAATTAGAGGTTTTTTTGTAGTGAAGTTGAAGGTTTTCTATTGTTTTATCTTCACAATAATGTAAATACACTGTTGACTTTCAGATGCTCCGTGTTGCATAATAAGATGAAAATATAGAGTTGTTGTCCTTAAGAATATTAAACATACTTTAGATTAGATATTCCTTTATTAGACCCACAGTAGGGAAATTGCAGGATCACATTATAGCAGTAATAAAACATAAAACACAATACTAATACTAAATATACAGAGGAAACTAAATACATGCACAAATCAGTGCCCGTTTAATTCAAACTAAGCGATTTGTCTTTGACTAATAACCATTATTAATTGAACCATATCCTCCAGCCTCACTCAGTCATACTTTGGTCAAAATACAAATCAAGTCGTCACCGGGCAGATTTGGATTTTGTGGAAAAGCTGAATTTGCAGCCAGAAGTTTGGATCCATAGATCTCGTCGATTCTCACCGTCGATGCATTAGGAGTGAAAAGGAAAAAGAGCGTCACCGTGACAACGCCGGGGCCACGGAGACCAGCTGTGGTGACTCGTCTGTGTTAGGGGGCTGTGGACTTTGTGCGTTAAGGTAGGAGAGGCCGAGACCAGAGGTCAGGTGAGGGTCAAAAGGTTGTGACGTCTCCGCAGCAGGAGGGGGGGGACAGACAGACACAGACAGAGAGACAGACAGACAAACGACACAGTGCCTGTGTGTGTGTGTGTGTGTGTGTGTGTGTATGTGTGTGTGTGTGTGCGACGCTTGGCTCGCTGCCCGACACTGAAGATCGGCTTTTGTACGAGCTTCCTGCGCGGTGGGGAAAGTTTAACTTTGACGTGTCAGTCGCCCGTTTACCTTCAAGGCGCTGCAGGACGCAATAAAAATGTTATTTAACGAGACGTCATGTGACAGGAGGGGGGCGGGGCTTCCTTACAACACGAGGACAACCCAGAACTGGTCCGTTGAGTTGCCGATTACAGAAGCATGCAACTAATTGTCCCCGCAAATCATTTTGTTCTCAACTTCACACCAATCACTGCCGTAAAAAAACCAAATCACTAAATAAAGAAGGTGAAGCCCTTTGTCGGCGCTCGCCGTGTGGAACAGGTTAGTCACGCTCCGGCCTCTCAGGTAAAGGTTTGCCAAATACTTCATCTGTAAGAAGTTATGTTCAGCGTAAGCTCTGCTTCCAGCACGAAGGCACAATGAAGATCTGTATTCAAAGGGCTCCGGTTTGAAGGTCGAAAGCCGTCACAATGCGACACACACAAATATCTACACGCACACACACAAGCATCGACACACACACACTACAAGCATCTACACACAAACATCTACAATTACAAGCACCGACACAGACTTACAAATATCTACACGCACACAAACAAGCATCGACACACACACTCACAGACTTCCTCAAATTTCATTTATAGGGCCTCAAACTTCATTTATAGGGCACCAAACTTCATTTATAGGGCCTCAAACGTGGTTTATAGGGAAAAATGGTAAACATGGCATCAAATGCTTTCATGATTTAAAATAACAATTGAGTTTAGTTGAAAAACATGTTTATATTCATCATTTAAAGACATAAAAAAAGGTATCGCTTTGCTTCAAATACCATTTTAATCTATGCGGTGACCACAGCTCTCAGATCAGTTTCCCACCCAACAGCTCCAAAGCGCATCATAAATAAATAAATACATATATATTTGTTTTTATTATATACATTTTATTATATATATATAATTATATATAAATTGTTATCTCCGTAGACGTGTTACTAGGTGTGTTACAGAGCAACAGTAACTACACAGAACAAACTCATCCCATATTTTGCACACGAGGCCAGCGCTTACAAAAACACGACCCACGCCCGGCCTCTGTCGGGGCGCTTTGCCGGCGTTTGATAATCTGCAGAGCGGCTTCACCGATTGGTTCGTTCGGCTCTGGATGGTCACGGACATCCGACTGATCCTGGAGCTCGTGAGCTCTCTTGGAACATGTGTTTCCGGAAAAAAAAACCCGAAGCCGCGCCAAGTCACTGCGGCACGGCGATCACGGCTTTACCGCTTCCTGCCGGTCAAAAGGTCAGGGGGCAGGTCGGGCCCATCATCACCAGAGGAGGCAACAGGAGGCAGCTAGTATACCAAAAAAAAAATTATGTCAGAACAACCCAAATTAAGAGTTTGATGATGATCAATCACAATAACAATTTTAAAAAAGACAAATTAAACTACAAATGAGCCACAAATGAAATTAAAGTTGCACAGATGTGTCTATTCTCTGCAGTTCGCCTCACTCGTCACACCTGCCACAACAATTCGGACCGAAGCCTAAATACGCGCCCGCAGACAATATAATATAGAGACGTCATCACCTTCTGGAATGATCTCTTTGCTGAACACAGACAGCAGCGCTGTGAGTGAAGCCTCCACCGTGTGGAAGTCTGGCTGATGCACTTTATTAGTAGACACCTCCATGAGCTATTAGTGATGCATCCTTTTCAGGAGTGGAATCGCACACACACAAATATGAAAGTTGTAATTAAAAGTGGCTCCTCTACCGTGTGTGTAATAATATATATATATATTATAATAATTTATGTATATACAAATTATTATTATATATATATAATAATTTATGTATATATATATACAAATTATTATTATTATTAATTATTATTATATATATATATAAATAAACACAATTATAGGGGATTCATACTTGCTGCTTACAAGTGATGCTGAAGATATTTACATGATCACATTTACAGTAACTTATTTACATGAAGCGCTCCTCGACCGATAATGTCCCAAACGACTCCAAAAAACTGGGACATTTTAATGGTGTAAAATTCAGCATCGGCGTTATTCTATTTCCTTAGAATATTTATTCAAAAACATTTTTTTAAAGAGAAATAATGTGTGGACTTTATCGAGTCGCGTGTGGACTGCGGTGTCATTCAACCGTGAGGTGTTGACACAGGAGTCTGAGTCAACCACAGGCCGTGTGTGTGTGTGTTACATCAGCGCGCCACAAGGCAGCCGGCTAGCAGATAACAGGTTAGGTAAACACATCAGTCGAGGTCGAGTGGAAGTCGGTCCGTTAACCATTTCCACGCTTTATCCCGACGCCGTCGGGCGGCCGGTCGACACTGAAACGTTGCACACCTGCAAATGACCAACTCCTCATGAATATGCAGATTCACGACAGCTGCTGGTGAAGCGTTAATTCGCATATATCCGCCTTCAGCGCGGTGTCATCCACACCCGACGGCCTCCCGGTGAAGAAGCCGTTTGCTCTGTTCACACAAGGCGTCGTCGTGTGAACGCCGCAGGGAGGGGAGACAGGTAACACCGGGATGCATCGCCTCTCACGGGTGTATTAAAGTATATCGGAACAGGGGCAGACGGAAAATAGTGACGAATGTCTGATGGTTTTTATAGTTTTGTTTCGGTTGACAAATCCAAAACACGGAAATATACACTTTCAGGTCTTGTATGACAACGGACCTCTCGTTTGCAGACACTGTTTGGCCTCTTCTACCTATAATAGAGCAGAAAAAACGTCACCAATTCATTTTCTGCCGATTGGCCGACCACATGATCACCAAATTGATTCAGGTTTGAAATGTCAAGATACACCGTCATCGGCCAATTTAAAGATTCACGTGTTTATTTGCCATTTGTGGCGAGACCAACAGTCCAGACACTCAGTTTAGAAATAACACGATGATAAAATACTAAATATAAAAGAATACACCATACTGAAGGTGGTGGTAACATGTACAAGAACAAGAAAGGTGATAATATGTACAGTTTGACCCGAAAATGTAACAGTTGGTGACCTAAAATCAGCTGAAGCATCAGAGCACGTTGGTTTTATTTGGTGATTTTTGTCGTTTTACTTGTCGGTTAACGATCTGCACAACAGGAAGAAATGGAGAGAGACGGTGAATTAAAAATGATCCTTTTAACCAAAACGAATGTTGGACTGGTTTGTAGAACATTTGATCATATCAGCCAACTCAAATACAACCTAGATTAATAATCTGGCTTCATGATGCTTCGTCTAAATCATGCCAGATGGCATTGATACGGCCTCTGATATCACACGTTCATGACTCCTCACATGAACAACTAGAACGGGCACTCGGTAGAGCGCATACCTTCGCATATCACAAGATTGGGCATTGAGTTATGAACATTTTGGCATTAGTTGCATGCCAATTGGATAGAAATTGACAGCGCTATGGTAAAAAGAAGATGTTGACCTTTCCGTGACCTTGACCTTTGACCAGATCGATACCAAAATCTAATCAAATGGTTCCCGGATAATAACCAATCATCCCACCAAATTTCATGCAATTCGGTTTAATACTTTTTGAGTTATGCGAGTAACACGCATACAAATAAATAAATAAATACACGGCGATCAAAACATTACCTTCCGCATTTTCAATGCGAAGGTAATGAGGTCGGCAGCCCGATGTGCAAACAGAGCTATTTGTGAGGCCTCTTTTTGTGACGTTCTGCTGGCAGTTCATACGACGGAAGTTAAAGTTACATCCACATCCTATTCGTGACACCGGATCCACATTTAGACCCTCGTCAGTTTTCAGCTCGGGGGCCTTTAACCGGCCCGATCCGCACGGCGAGGAGGTGGGAAAGGCTGCGCTGTGAAGAACAATAGGAACAACAAAAACAAAAAGGCGGGAGCAGGAGGACGACAAAGGCAGCGGTGCAGAGAACAACATATTTGCGTGGGTGTGGTGGACGCAGACGCGTCTCGATAATTACAACCAATAAATTTTTGCAACGGCCAGCTTGTTTCCCCGAGTAGCCCGCTCGCTACCGGGGGAGCGGGAGGAGGTGAATCACGTCATAAACGTGTCCGCATGTCCACGTTCGAGGCTCTCTCTCTGCAGAAATGTGCTGACGGGAGAACTGAAAGGTCCTCCTGCGATGCTGCGGGCCGGCGGGGGTCTATTTATGGGCCATGTGGAGTTTAAGTGTAGGCTATGCTTAGTGTCCTCTTGGAAGGGAAGAGATGGCCGTCTAGAGGGAGAAGAGAAGGAGTCTGTACTGCAGAGGAGTCTGTAGTCTAGAGGAGTCTGTAGTCTAGAGGAGTCTGTAGTCTAGAGGAGTCTGTAGTCTAGAGGAGTCTGTAGTCTAGAGGAGTCTGTAGTCTAGAGGAGTCTGTAGTCTAGAGGAGTCTGTAGTCTAGAGGAGTCTGTAGTCTAGAGGAGTCTGTAGTCTAGAGGAGTCTGTACTGCAGAGGAGTCTGTAGTCTAGAGGAGTCTGTAGTCTAGAGGAGTCTGTAGTCTAGAGGAGTCTGTAGTCTAGAGGAGTCTGTAGTCTAGAGGAGTCTGTAGTCTAGAGGAGTCTGTAGTGTAGAGGAGTCTGTAGTCTAGAGGAGTCTGTAGTGTAGAGGAGTCTGTAGTCTAGAGGAGTCTGTAGTCTAGAGGAGTCTGTAGTCTAGAGGAGTCTGTAGTGTAGAGGAGTCTGTAGTGTAGAGGAGTCTGTAGTCTAGAGGAGTCTGTAGTCTAGAGGAGTCTGTAGTGTAGAGGAGTCTGTAGTCTAGAGGAGTCTGTAGTCTAGAGGAGTATGTAGTCTAGAGGAGTCTGTAGTGTAGAGGAGTCTGTAGTCTAGAGGAGTCTGTAGTCTAGAGGAGTATGTAGTCTAGAGGAGTCTGTAGTGTAGAGGAGTCTGTAGTCTAGAGGAGTCTGTAGTCTAGAGGAGTCTGTAGTCTAGAGGAGTCTGTAGTGTAGAGGAGTCTGTAGTCTAGAGGAGTCTGTAGTCTAGAGGAGTCTGTAGTCTAGAGGAGTCTGTAGTCTAGAGGAGTCTGTAGTCTAGAGGAGTCTGTAGTCTAGAGGAGTCTGTAGTCTAGAGGTCTGTAGTCTAGAGGAGTCTGTAGTCTAGAGGAGTCTGTAGTCTAGAGGAGTCTGTAGTCTAGAGGAGTCTGTAGTCTAGAGGAGTCTGTAGTCTAGAGGAGTCTGTAGTCTAGAGGAGTCTGTAGTCTAGAGGAGTCTGTAGTGTAGAGGAGTCTGTAGTCTAGAGGAGTCTGTAGTCTAGAGGAGTCTGTAGTGTAGAGGAGTCTGTAGTCTAGAGGAGTCTGTAGTCTAGAGGAGTCTGTAGTGTAGAGGAGTCTGTAGTCTAGAGGAGTCTGTAGTCTAGAGGAGTCTGTAGTCTAGAGGAGTCTGTAGTGTAGAGGAGTCTGTAGTGTAGAGGAGTCTGTAGTCTAGAGGAGTCTGTAGTCTAGAGGAGTCTGTAGTGTAGAGGAGTCTGTAGTCTAGAGGAGTCTGTAGTGTAGAGGAGTCTGTAGTCTAGAGGAGTCTGTAGTCTAGAGGAGTCTGTAGTCTTACTTGTTTTAGCTGTTTGTCAGTGAGGATTAATTACTTCATACTTTCCTCGCATACAAATTAATAAATGAATACACGGCGATCAAAACATGACCTTCCGCATTTTCAATGCGAAGGTAACTGACTGTTTATGTAACTGCTGCCGTGTCTGAGCCTATCAGATGAAGGCACGATCGCCGGATTAAGTCCCTAACCGCCTCGGCGCGATGACGTCATCGTCCGAGTGTAGAAACAAAGTGATGTCAGGCCAGCTCGTCGTTCCCTCTGATGATCCGGTCTATTCACAGCTCTCGGAAACACACACTGCTCCTCCGACCGGCGCTGGGGGCCAAGCAGGTGTTATTCATAGCGCCCGGGTAACGCGGCTAGCTCTTTAACACTTTGGCTAACAGAGGAGGGGGGGGGGGGGGTAACACGGCTTCGCCTCGGGCCTCGTCTCCCAACAGAAGAATGTGGATCGCAGCATCGAGGATGCAAGCTGCAGAAGAGTGAGAGAATGATCCGGACTTTTCAGGCGTTTGCAGCAATACATGCAGAAAAGAATGCGCCGTATTCCACGGGAACGCCAGGCGAGCGGGGAGGGAGGGATCCTCCAGCGGAGAAATGTAACTCGAGTGCTTCAGTAGCACCGCGACTGTGGTTCTTCTTCTAAATCATCATATCGGATATCGTGTGAAACAGCTGGAGGCAGCAGGAAACAGAGTGTGTGTGTGTGTGTGTCCTGTCCGCACCACCACCTGAGTGAGTGTTTGCAGAGGCATCCATTGCCTTCACGAGTAAGAAAAGAGCTGAATATCAATTCATTAATTGGCTCAATCAATTATGAATTAAAAAAAACACTCGTACCTGTATAGGACGCCCAAAAACTTGAGTCCACGCTTCATTATTTGGAGACTGTTTAAAAACTTTCATTTCAATTCAATTCAATTCAGTTTATTTGTATAGCCCAATTTCACAAATTACAAATTTGTCTCGGAGTGCTTTACAATCTGTACACATAGACATCCCTGCCCCAAAACCTCACATCGGACCAGGAAAAACTCCCAAATAACCCTTCAGGGGGAAAAAAAGGGAAGAAACCTGGAGGAGAGCAACAGAGGAGGATCCCTCTCCTAGGATGGACAGATGCAATAGATGTAATGTGTACAGAAGGACAGATTTAGAGTTAAAATACATTCAATGAATATGACAGAGTGTATGAATAGTTCATAGTAGGCATATTCCACGATGGAGACCTCCACGATCCATCAGGCAGATGGCGGTGGGGAGGAGGAGTGGCGGAGTCTCAACAGGACAGTGGCGTAGTCATGAGCAGGAATTCCACGACCCAGACGATCCATCAGGCAGATAGGATCTATGCCGTCTCATAGGGTCCGATGACCCCATGAGACGTAAAGTCAAAAGGACTTCCGGGAGAAAGCAGAGTTAGTAGCGTGTGATTGAGAGATGAAAATTCATCCTTAAGGAGAGAAAAAGAGGAGATAGGTACTCAGTGCATCCTAAACGTCCCCGGCAGCTATAAGCCTATAGCAGCATATCAAGGGGCTGGACCAGGGCAAACCTGATTCAGCCCTAACTATAAGCTCTGTCAAAGAGGAAGGTCTTAAGTCTACTCTTAAGCGAGGTGACTGTGTCTGCCTCCCGGACTGAAATTGGAAGCTGGTTCCATAAAGAGGAGCTTGATAACTAAAGGGTCTGGCTCGCATTCTACTTTTTAAGACTCTAGGAACTACAAGTAGTCCCGCATTTAGTGAGCGTAGCACTCTAGTGGGGCAATATGGTACGACAAGCTCCTTAAGATATGATGGAGCATCACCAATCAAGGCTTTGTAGGTTAAGAGAAGAATTTTAAAAGTGATTCTTGATTTTACTGGGAGCCAGTGCAGAGCAGCTAGTGCAGGAGTGATGTGATCTCTTTTCTTAGTTTTAGTGAGAACACGAGCTGCAGCATTCTGGATCAACTGGAGGGACCTAAGAGATTTATTAGAGCAGCCTGCTAATAAGGAGTTGCAGTAATCCAGTCTCGGAAGTATGACAACGTGAACCAATTTTTCTGCATCTTTTGAGACAAGATGTGCCTGATTTTGAAATATTACGTAGATGAAAGAATGCAGTCCTTGAGATTTGCTTTACGTGGGAGTTAAAGGACAAGTCCCGATCAAAGATAACGCCAAGATTCTTTACAGTGGTGTTGGATGCCAGGGCAATGCCGTCTACAGAATCCACATCACCAGATAATTGATCTCTGAGGTGCTCAGGGCCGATTAAAATTACTTGGTTTTGTCTGAGTTTAACATCAAGAAATTGCAGGTCATCCATGTTTTATGTCTTTAAGACATGCTTGAATTTTACAGAGTTGGTTGCTCTCCTCTGGTTTAATCGATAAATATAGTTGAGTGTCATCTGCATAACAATGAAAGTTTATGGAGTGTTTCCTGATAATATTGCCCAAAGGAAGCATGTATAAGGTAAATAAAATTGGTCCAAGCACAGAACCTTGTGGAACTCCGTGATTAACGTTGGTGGTTATCGGCGTCATCGTTTACAAATACAAACTGAGATCGATCTGATAAATAGGATTTAAACCAAATTAGTGCCGTGCCTGAAATGCCAATCGACTGCTCCAGTCTCTGTAACAGGATGTCATGGTCAATGGTGTCGAATGCAGCACTAAGGTCTAACAAGACCAGGACAGAGAGGAGTCCTTTATCTGCTGCCATTAAGAGGTCATTTGTAATTTTCACCAGTGCCGTCTCGGTGCTGTGGTGTTTTCTAAATCCTGATTGAAATTTCTCAAATAAACTATTATGATGTAGAAAGTCGCACAACTGATTTGCGACCACTTTCTCAAGGATCTTGGAGAGGAAGGGAGGTTAGAGATCGGTCTGTAGTTAGCCAATACCTCTGGATCCAGAGTGGGCTTCTTCAGGAGAGGTTTAATAACAGCCACCTTGAAGGAGTGTGGTACGTGGCCTGTTAGCAGAGACACATTGATAATATCTAATAGAGAGCCGCCAATTAAAGGCAAAACGTCTTTAAGCAGCCTCGTCGGGATGGGGTCCAAGAGACAGGTAGGCGTGTTGAAGTAGAAACCGTTGAAAATAATTGGTCACGGTTGATAGGAGAAAACCCTCAAATATACACCAGGGCATACAGCGGTTTCCAAGGCCATTCCACTTGAGGACAGATTGGCACTGGTTATGGGCAAGAGATTATTAATCTTGTCCCTAATAGTTAAAATCTTTTCATTAAAGAAGTTCATAAAGTCATTACCACTAAGGTTTATAGGAATGCTCGGCTCCACAGAGCTGTGACTCTCTGTCAGCCTGGCTACAGTGCTGAAGAGAAACCTGGGGTTGTGATTATTTTTCTATTATTGATGAGTAATAGGCTGCTCTGGCATTACGGAGGGCCTTCTTATATGTTTTAAGACTATCTCGCCAAACTAAGCGGGATTCTTGAGATTAGTTGAACGCCATATGCGTTCAAGCTTCGTGACGTTGCTTCAGTTTGCGGGTCTGAGGGTTATACCAGGAGCAAACCTCCTCTTCCTCACTGTCTTCTTCTTCAGAGGGCTATCGAGTCCAGTGTCATTCTCAGAGAGCCTATGGCACTGTCAACAAGATGATCAATCTGGGACGGACTAAAGTTAGACCAGGAGTCCTCTGTTATATTGAGACGTGGTATCGAATCAAATACAGAAGGAATCGCTTCTTTAAATTTAGCTACAGCACTATCAGTTAGACATCTAGTGTAGAAACTTTTGACTAACGGAGTACACTCCGGTAGTATAAATTCAAAAGTTATGAGGTTGTGGTCTGACAGAAGAGGATTCTGTGGGAAGGCGTTCAAATGCTCAATGTCAACGCCATAAGTAAGAACAAGATCAAGCGTGTGGCCAAAGCTGTGAGTGGGTTTCTGTACTCTGACAGAAGCCAATCGAGTCCAACAAGGAGATGAATGCAGCACTAAGGCAATCATTATCAACATCCACATGGATATTAAAATCTCCAACAATAATAACTTTATCGGTTTTAAGAACCAAACTTGATATAAATTCTGAGAATTCAGATATAAACTCTGAATATGGACCTGGTGGCGGTACAGAATCACAAATCGAATTGGCTGTAGTGTTTTCCAGGTTGGATGTGAAAGACTAAGAACAAGGCTTTCAAATGAGGTGTAGTGTAATTTTGGTTGAGGATTAATTAATAGGCTCGATTCAAAGATGGCTGCTACTCCACCTCCTCGACCGGTGCCTCGAGGAATGTGAGTATTAATATGACTTGGAGGAGTCGATTCATTCAGGCAGACATATTCTTCATGGCTCAGCCAGGTTTCAGTTAGGCAACATAAATCAATGTGATTATCTGATATTAAATCATTCAGTAACACAGCTTTAGATGACAGAGATCGAATATTTAGGAGACCACATTTAATAGACCTATTTTGTTGCACTGCTGAAATAATTGTGTTAACTTGTATAAGGTTATTGTGTACGACTCCTCTTCTGCTTACTTTTGATTTATTTAATTGAAGTGGCCGTGGGACAGACACAGTCTCTACTCTAAAGTCAAGGGTGGGTAACTGCTCGAATGGATGAACCTCTTAAAAGCAGCACTTTATGACCGTTCCTTTAAAATAAAACATTGTTATTGCTGTTTATGTTCTAATTACAAAGCATTTATCAGTAATAAAGTTGGAAAGAAATACACGACTGTACTAAGTTGCATGTCACTTAAAGAAGGTGCTCCGGTGCTCATGGGAAAAGGTTGACAACCAAATTATCAGAAAATTATACAATTCAAGAATTTCCTAAAAGCTAAAAAAAAGGGCAGCGTCCTCAAATTGCTCGTTTTTTGGCTATTTATTTCAATATCGAACGAGACAAAAGAAAAGCGGCAAAATCCTCACGTTTGAGAGGCTGGAGAACTAAAGGTAATGATCCGGACTTGAACAACGCGTTCAGCTATTCATTCCAAAACAGCCCAACATCGGGTGTTAAACACGTATCTCTATCTATGCTGTGAAGCATAAAGTGTGTCATATGCAGAGCTGTCCGTACGCCGGTCGTCTCGGACCGAGTGTGTGTTCATGAAGCCGTCGGTGTGTGTCGTGTTTCACACGGACCGCCTGGACACACATCCCCCTTTAGAAAAATGATTTTTGTTAACCGTCAGCAGGTGTTTAGCGCAGAGCGCTCGGCCTCGAGGATCTCCCGGGGTGAAACTGTAAAAGATGTAACTCGACACAAGGGTGTGAATTTTACACGGGACAACAATGTGAGGAGAACACACACTTCACACACACACACACACACACAACCGTGGGGTCAGCGGCTAACTCCCGACCGACCGGCGTGGCTCAGTGGACGTGAACAAAGCTCTGGAGGTTACTGGGAGGCTTCGGCCCCGTCGGGGGCTTTTGTGTTGGCATGGCGATGCCGCGGAGAAGGAAAACATGAACCTGGGCTCCCAGCGGTCCTCGACTACTGGTCCTCTACTGGTCCTCTACTGGTCCTCTGCTGCTGGTCCTCTACTGCTGGTCCTCTACTGCTGGTCCTCTGCTGCTGGTCCTCTGCTGGTCCTCTACTGGTCCTCTACTGGTCCTCTACTGGTCCGGCCCCCGCGTTGCTCTAGGAACCTCTGCACAGACATGTACCCGACTCCCAGGCCGCGTCGGGATTTATCTCAAACAGCTGCTCATTTCCCCTCAAATAACTCAAAAGAAGCACATCAGTGTTTGAGGAAACCTGTTTCCAGCATCCCCCAGAGGCCCCTCACCTCTGTTTGCACTGTGAACCCCCCACAGCCAGCCTCAGCTGTCGTCTCTCGTCACCCCCACCCCCCCCACACACACACACACACACCTCACTGCAGGTCATTAAGTAATAGCAGAGGTCTGCTCTAATCGTGCAGCTCATTTTAACAAGCTCCCCCCCTTCAACCTGCAGGCTTAAGACTCCCTTGTACCAGTTGCTGCACGCCTCCGTGTCATTACATTAAAGTACGCCTGGAACTTAAGCCGTCAAGAGGGTTAGGAACCGATTTAAATTCATTTTGGCCGAGCGTCAGAATCAAGTTCTGACGGAAGATTAAAAAAATTTAAAAAAGGAAAGAGACTTCTTCTTTTCTCCATCGCACCTTTAATCAAGCGGTTATTTGGCTTGGCAGCGGTTCCAGCGGAGAGACTCCCTCCTGGCTTTGATCGGCTCGTCCGTCATTATTACATCACAGTCACCGCCTCGACTGACAACTAAACACGCCGGCCGGTTCGACGAGTCCTCGCTCTCCACCTCGAGCCCTTCCCCTCGGCGCACGAGACAAACACCGGCGTCTCTATCGGGAAGTCGCCCGCGTGCGGTCGCTCGCGCAATCCTCTCACTTAGACGCGTACCGTGGACGCTGAAAAGCAGATGTTTTGACCTTTGTGCTGCATTGTGGGAGTTTGAAAGAACAGGACGGCCTTTGTCGAGATAAGCTCGGGCCTTTAACCCGATTAGCCCCCCCCCACCCCCCTCATTAAGGTGTTGCGCAATCTAGGATCAAGAATCGGGGCGTACGGTTGAAAAATGAGCTCAACGTTTGTTTCCATTTCAGGCATTTCTGTTACGCTTTACATCATTTGAATTGAGAGCGTTTAAAGTGTCAACTGTTACTTCCTGATATGCAAAGCAGCCGCAGTGCAGCCGCGTAACGATCCTCAAAGGGAAACCAGCAAGTCACTGGTTGTTGCCTGTTGATGCGTTCGCTGCCCTTTGTAAAAGGGGGTTTTCTGGCCGACTCACTGGCCTTTCAGCAGCAGTGAAGTCTTGATTTCAGCTATCGTCCAACATCTGTACTTTCAGAGATGACCTCCAGTCTGTCTTACCCCCCCCCCCCCCCAAAAAAAAACACACACAGTTTAAGAGACTGTGGTGCAAGTTTTACTGCCGAGAACTGTTTTCCATTTTCAAAGAGCGACCTGGCAACCCGTACTGAGTGTTGTGCCCTGCTGAGACTCAGTCCAGTGCAACAACAATACAAACAACAGCCTCAAACTGACCCGCTGCAGCCTCTCGTGACACTGGTGACGCTGGCAATAGGCATCATTGATTTGGAATTGGCAGGTTTTGCTCCCGGAAATAATGTGTTGACCCTTCCTCAAAACAAACTGACGTCTATTGAAACCGTCAGAATCAAGACCGGATCTGTCTCTTTCAAGGATGGATTTCACCTTGTGAGACCAAACGTTGGCACAAAATGGCATCACCAGAAAGAAACCTCTCTAGCTATTAGATTGTGTATTAAAGAAAATTGTCACCGTCAACATAATCTTGAGTAAAACGACAACAAAAAGCAGTCAGATTGTTGGACACACACACACACACACACAGAGAGAGACACACACAGAGAGAGACACACACAGACACACACACACACACACACACACACAGAGAGAGAGACACACAGACACACACACAGAGAGAGAGAGAGACACACACACACAGAGAGAGAGAGACACACACACACACACACACAGAGAGAGAGAGAGAGACACAGGGACACACACAAGTATTAAAATAAAAGAAAAAAATCTAGGGGAGGAAAACAAAACAAACGGATGGGACGAATGCAACAATACGTCTATTTTTTAGAATTTCATAAATAGTAAAAGTATTCTCTGAATGTCTTTGAGAGAGAGATAGAGAAGGGGGGGCAGGGGGGGGGTCTGGCATCCCATTTTGCCACTGTGCCACCTCACCAGCTGGGGTGGGAGCGGCCTACTTCAGCACAATAGCACACTTAGTGCATGTACTTTGGGGCGGCTTTAGCTCAGTGGGGTAAGAGGGCCGTCCTGCAACCGCAGGGTTGTGGGTTCGATCCCCGCTCTCCCCATTAGTTGCAAGTCGAAGTGTCCTTGAGCAAGGCACTGAACCCCCAGTTGCTTCCCGGGCGCTTCACCGCAGCCCACTGCTCCTTAATAACTAAGGATGGGTTAAAATGCAGAGAACTAATTTCCCCTTGGGGATTAATAAAAGTGTATATTCTATTCTATTCTACTTGAAGTGGAAAGAAGACCCTTTTTATTCCTCCTTTCTTCCTGATAAAAAGCATGGATGAGATAGTAACAGGCGTGAGAGACATCAGACATCTCCCCCAAAACGAAGGAGCCTTGACAGCGTCCTTTCCTTGGAAGCTGGCTGTCAAGTGAAGCTCTGACTTCATCGATTAACCGCCTGTCTGCCGGAGGCTTTGAGGAGACACGCAGCCTCTCTCCGATAGCTCGGCCCCCAGAACGGATGATATCATCCCTCCTCGTGCATTTGAGCGCGTGCACGTGGGCGTGAAAGCACACAAATCGTATAGCAAAAAGGAGATGAATCAAAGAAGTAAAAACAACCCGAAAATATGTGATGAAAAGCCGGTACGAAGAGGAACTGGGTCACAATATAACGTGCGCGCGCGTACGTGCGTTAAGCAGATGCTGGCTCCCGCGGGCAGGTGTTCGCTAGGCCCGCGGTTCGGACTGACAGGTGGCACCGGCGCAATTAGGGTTAGCTAACAACTACAAAAAAAGGTACACCGCTACGCACTCGCCCGTTTCGCGGGGTGAAGGAGATGAGGATAACCGTTGGTGACTTACCTCAGCGCCACACGGACCGAGCTTTCATCCTGACCCGACGTCATGGCTCCGTTTTACTCGACCGTCGATGAGGAACGGAGGACAAAAAACAAACGGTTTTCGCCTTTTGGGGCAAAAAGAGAGGAAGAAAAAAAAAGAAAAAAAAAGGTGCGCACTCCCCTGTCAGGCGAGCGGAGCCGCCATTTCTTCACAAACACCCAACGGTTATCTTCACCGGTGACTTTAACCGTGATGTGTCAGCGGGGGGAGGTGAGGCGGTGAGGCGGTGTGCGCCACATCCCTGCGCCAGTTTGCAGCTCGCGGATGATTCGGCTCCGGCTCGAGCCCACATGCAGACTGACGCTGCTAGGTGAGACAAGAGCGCGTGCGCACGCGCGTATGTTGAACACACATACACGTGTACTGGTGCGCTCTCGCGCCGCCGTGTTTTGCAACAAGTTTAACGCACCGGGGGAGGGAGCCGCAATGCGTCAGCAAGCCACGCCCTCTCCGGAAGGAAAAAAACACCGGCTGCGAGATGACGTCATGACAATTTATTTTTCATTATATTAAAGTATGAAATATTAATAAATTGAACTAAATGAATGATTAAAAAACAATGAATGGTGAATTGAAAAAAAGAGGAAGGTACCTCTTCTAATATTGGGACGTTCTGATGTTGAATTTCAAAATAAAAGCTCTAGAAAAATCACATTCATGACACAAATGTATTTTATTTCACATTAAATTTGAGAGGAAATGGTCCATAGTTGGTGGTCTAATAATAGTAGACCACCTCAAGAAGTCACTCGGAGACAATCAAGACATTCTGATATTTAATTACAAAATAAAAGTTCTTAAAAATCATCTTTATGAGCTGACTTCAAATCAGTTCTTGAGCCAATTCATCTAATTTCTAAAATAAATATGTCCTGCATTTGCCACAATATCTCTGTTTTGTTTCCCCTTTGTCTCCTTTTCCCCTCTGTCATTTCCCGCCGTCTCTCTAATGTCAGATGTGCAATAAAGTCGTACAAAATATCCCAAAGATATAGAATAATAGTCATAACATTTTAACCTGGACAGCTGTCGATGCTATAAAAGATACAAATGTCTCGATTACGTGAAGAAGCCTTGAATGAGTGAACAGCTGCAAGACAGGAAGTGACACAAGGACGCTCTGTTTTCATGTTTAACGGATATATTTCTCTCCAGCTGTTGGCTCCTCCTCCGTCGTGGCGTTCTCTGCTTTCCGCAACGGCCGCTACCCCGCTGCTGACCTGTTGAACACAAGTACAATGCCGCTTTTACAGTTCTGCAGAGTGAAGCTGTCTTAAAAGCTGCATTCTCTCTCCTGACCACCAGGGGGCGACTCCTCTGGTTGTATAGAAGTCTATGGTTCATGTGTTAAAGCTGCATTCTCTCTCCTGACCACCAGGGGGCGACTCCTCTGGTTGTATAGAAGTCTATGGTTCATGTGTTAAAGCTGCATTCTCTCTCCTGACCACCAGGGGGCGACTCCTCTGGTTGTATAGAAGTCTATGGTTCATGTGTTAAAGCTGCATTCTCTCTCCTGACCACCAGGGGGCGACTTCTGACAGTCATCTTTTGGAATTGTCGAGAAAAGTATGTCTATAGCACCTCAAATATGCCAATATAAGCTTTTTGAATAAATAAATAGTTGTTTGTTTGCATAAAAAAAGACACCAATGTTCCTCCATGGCTGCCTTCATCCAACTGTCAGTGACACCCTGTGGTGAAGAAAGGTACTTCTTTACAAAAGAACTGAAATCTTTTTTGTTGTAAATGTCGACAGATATGAAGTAATGACGTCATTGCGAGTTCTTCATCGTCATGTGTGATGAGTAAACTGATACTCTGGGAAATGATAAAGCACATATTCCATTACTTTTGACATTTCATTGACCAAACTATCCGTTATTCTAGATAAATTGCTATTTAAATACTCGTTTTTTCGTTTCTTTTTTAATTTGAGGGGAAGTGACTTAAAACCACACGGCTAACACAGGAGCTATTTTATTGTTTTAATTATTAGAGTACACACACACAACACATATACTGACTCCTTAAGGTTAACGATGCATCCATTACCAAAGATCATATTGATGTACAGAACATAATCAGAGACGTGGATTGTAAATACATGAAACAAGAGCTTATTTGTCATTAATTTAAATGGAAATTTTTTTTTTTTCATCACGACAAACCATCCAGCTGTTGTACAAAATACTTTTTATTCCTCCCACACTTAATATTAATAGGATTCACATGAGTAGCAGTCAGGTGATCTCACTGCTATCGGAACACATATTGCATCATCAGTAAGGATTATGGATCGGTAACCACAAAACGTACTTTGAGATATCGGACTATTTTTTTTCTGTTTCCCATAATTACCTTCGCATTGAAAATGCGGAAGGTAATGTTTTGATCGCCGTGTATTTGTATGCGTGCGTGCGTGCGTGTTATTCGCATAAGTCAAAAAGTATTAAACCGAATCGCGTGGGATGATTGGTTATTATCCGGGGACTATTTGATTAGATTTTGGGATCGATCGGGTCAAAGGTCATGAAAAGGTCAAAATCTTATTTTTATCAATTTATATCCAATTGGCATGAAACTAATTTCCAAAATGTTCATAATTCAATGCCCAATCGTGTGATATGAGAAGGTATGCGCTCTACCGAGTGCCCGTTCTAGTTCTGAATGTCTTTGTGCCAATTCCACATGTTTCACTCATCACAATCAGATTAAACTAGAGACATTATCAGTTCTTAAATAAAACGTAATGAAAAGAAAACGCCTTGGTTTGCACTTAAAAAAAGAAAAGAAAAGGTCGAGATTCCCTCGGTAATCGGGATTTTTAATCATTAAAAATTGCAAACTGGCAAAAATCGGAGCGTCTGTGCAAACGGGACGCTGTGAACGGTCTGCCAAAACAAAGAGATCCCCAAAAATATATAAATAAAAGTAGACCAACAGGTAGGCAGATTATTGAGGCCCCACCCCCCAAGCGTCACCATGGTTACCTCCTCCCCATCCCCCTTATTCAGAAAGCCGTAGCACGGAGAAGACGTCTACTCGACATCCGAGGCGTCGCCGTCAGAGGAGGCGGGGCTTCTGCCGTTGACCCGGATGTATTGCACGTTGCGAGCGGCCGAGGAGGAGGAGGCCCCGCAGGAGCAGAGCGGACCGGTGAACAGGTTCTCCACGTCCTCCAGCGCCAGGCCTCGGGTCTCCGGGAGGCAGCCGAAGACGAAGAGCAGCCCCAGAGCCACCAGGCCCGCGTACATGAAGAACGCCCCTGGGGGGGAGGGGGGGGAGGCTTTAGTTTCACGCAGCGTCGGAAACACACGAGGGGAAAGGGAAAAACTGCCCCTTAAAAATATAATGTTGCCCCTGATGTCACTAGAGGGGCAATAATTTACAAGCGTAAAAATAAAAATAAACTATAAATATCAGTAAAAAAAATGAACAAAGAAATTTAGAATTGTTAATTGTTTTTTAGAAAAATGTAAGAATAAATAACCACAAATATATAGGAATAAATTATAATATGATTTTCTGATTTATGTTTTCTGTTAAAAAAAATCTAAAACACTTTGAATCTGTAGAATATTGCCTAATAGTCTAATTATTGCCATTGTTATGTCAATTGCTTGTATCCTGTAACCCTAAATAAGTATATTTATTATTTCTGAACAAAGTTTAAATGTTATTAGGGTCCGAGCGACAGACGAAGTCTGACCGAGAGGAACCTATTGAAATTGTTAGGGGTATTATTATTCCGCTTCTTATTTTTGTACATTGGGGGCATATTGGGGGTACGTATCATATCCCAAAACTCACCAAATTTGGCAAGCTTGTCAGGCTTGGTGAAAATAGCCGGATGACACCGACGTCGAAATTCGGCTTTCAAAAATTGCTCTCTAGCGCCACCTACAAATTTGCCGGCGACGCCCCTCACCCAGTTTGTTCAAATGACTAGCTTTTATTTTTCCCAAGTCCACTTGGACCTGCTCTACAAAAAAGCCTCTCAGGACCCTAAGCTCCGCCTACTTAAATTTTCGGCCATATTTTTTTGTGTGAAAAACACATCAGAGGCGTTTGCTCTGACAGACGGTGTCCAATTCATACCAAACCTATTGGAGATAATGATCATGGAAGCTATATCATCTAGGATCTATCATCTCTTTTCAAATATATTATTGTGGTAAGCATCTATGGCCGAACAAACATTTTAGGGGCGTGTCCTGTTTTGTAATGCTCATAACTTCAACACTATTGGGGGAAAAAAAAAACAGACTGTCAGGATATGTGCAGAAGGGAGCCTGAAACATTCACAGCAAATTTCGTGCAATTTGAACCGTAGGGGGCGCTACAATAATTCACCAAAGTTGGCCGTTTTTTGGCGTTTTTCGCTTGATTTGGCCCTTTTCCACTTTTTCCCCATCGATTATTTCTCCCACAAAACGCCAACAGAATCGGCTAAAAATCAGTTTTATAGAATCTCAAGACTTGAATAATGAACACTGTGAAAAAAAACGGACTTTTCGTAGGTAGGAAATTTACGTTTTTTTACTGCCAATAATTTTTTACTTTCTGTGATTTCTTTATGTTAAAAACTATTGCTTAAACTCATCCAATACTTCCCCAAAAAATCATGTGTGATGCCAGTCAAGGCCTGAACACATTCAAACGAAGAAACAAGCACATTTCTTGGAGGAACACCTATTGATCACCTATTGATAAGTAAAATAACCAAATTTTTCTGCCCAAAATAATGTGAGCTCCTACGGCTGCCTGTAAACCAGCTGGCTCATAGCTCACCATCATAAGTGTTGGTCTGGACACCTGGAAATGCGTGTTCGATTCCAAGACAAGGCAGCTTTTTTTCATCACTTTTTTTTTTTACATTGAATTTACATGACGTGATCTCTACTTCACGTAGGGACACCTGACATGAATATGTTCACGTAGTTAAGCGCCACCTAGTGGCGAAACTGGACTTTTGAATCTGCCCCAAACTTGTCGTGCTCGTTATAAGTCGGCCGAGTCGAGTCCGACCGGCGCGCCCTCGGCCGAGCGGGCCGGCGTCCCGCCGGCTCCCCCGACCGGCGTGGGTGAGTGAGGACCCGTTCGACGCTGCTTGCAGCTTTAATTACACAATTGTTTTTTTTTAATGCCCCTGGATTTCAGTCAGTGGGGGAAAAAACTGCCCCCAAAAATATGTACATCATTATAATTATGACGCGTCAGCGTATTTTTGTACCGGCCCTCTTACCGAAGTAAGTCAGATAGCGGGCGACGTGGAGGAAGGTGAGGGACACCAGGACGTTGAAGGTCCAGTTGACCCCGGCGGAGCAGGCGTTGCCGGTGCTGCGCGCCCACAGCGGGTAGATCTCAGAGTTCACCGTCCACGGGATGGTGCCCATACCTGGAACACAGAGACGATATGATGCAATACTTCACAGGATGCTGAAAACGAGAAATATATTTTACCATTTTCTCGCCAGACACCGTCAGTCATGTGTCCGCTTGATAATGGAAATACGACAGCTTGTTTCAAGAAGGTGTCTGAACACCTACATTACTCATTTGAGTGAATGTTTGACATCCCTACTTTTATATGTTAAAAGGGGGTTTGGGCACATACAACACTACACTCAGGATGGACAATTATTCTTTAAATTATTTATTTATTTGTATTAATCTTTATTTATTTGTATTTATATTTATTTGTATTTTTTTGAAAACATTTTTTTCTTAATTATAAATAGTTTTCTTTTTTTTAAAATGTTTTAATAAAACATTTTTTAATTAGATTTTATAAATTAGTTTATTTTTTATTTATTTGTATTCAATCTATGAATTATCATCCTTTTTCCCCTCTTTTAAATTTTTTACATTTTTTAAATTAAATTTATTATTGCCATGTTTTGGGGTAGGTTTAAAAAAAAAAAAAATAGTTTCAGACCCGGAGCGAAGAAGGCGAGGTAGAGGATGAGGCCCGTGATGACGACCCAGGAGTAAGACGTGGGACAGTAGTTGTAGGCCCACATCGGGCTCGCCGTCTGGTTGGAACACCTGGAGGAAAAGAAGCATCGCAAGAAGTTGAAATATAAAAAAAATCCAGCAAAAGAAATCAATGTGCTGCTGTATTATATTTTGAAATTATGTACAGGTTGTTTCTCATTTCAGTACAGTGAAGGAAATCATTAGGTCACTTTTAATGATTTAAAAGATCACGGTCTACTTGTGTGAGGGTTTATTTTAACGATAAAAAAATGGCGACAGAATATCAACAACAAAAAAAGTCAAAAAAAATCACATCATATAATAAAAGTTAGAAATGGATTTGCATTCGATTGCGTGTGAAATAAGTTTTACCAACTCGCAATAATCCCCAGTGAGATGAGTCCTGTCGCTTTAAGAAAGCACTCGTTACCTGTACAAGAGACACCTGTCCACAGATTAATAATAATAATAATAAAACGGGGTCCGACCTTCCCCAGGCGGCGTGATCTGTGGACTCTTGATTGACGGGAACGCAGGAGGAGTTGAACACTCGGCTGTCGTCGTCAAGGTAACAGAATCCACAACCTGGATCCAACATGCAGAGCTCACAGGACCTGGAGGCCAGAGCAACGGAGAGGTTATTACCAGGCTGCTCTCATACGTCTCCTAGGTCCCTCCAGTTGATCCAGAAGAAAAGAGGTCACATGACTCCTGCGTTAGCTGCTCTGCACCGGCTCCCTGTAACATCAAGAGTCACTTTTAAAATCTTTCTCCTCACCAAAAAGTCTTGATTGGTGATGCTCCATCATATCTTAAGGAGCTTGTAGTACCATATCACCCCACTAGAGAGCTTGTAGTACCATATTGCCCCACTAGAGAGCTTGTAGTACCATATTACCCCACTAGAGAGCTTGTAGTACCATATTGCCCCACTAGAGAGCTTGTAGTACCATATTACCCCACTAGAGAGCTTGTAGTTCCATATTGCCCCACTAGAGCTTGTAGTACCATATTACCCCACTAGAGAGCTTGTAGTACCATATTGCTCCACTAGAGAGCTTGTAGTACCATATTACCCCACTAGAGAGCTTGTAGTACCATATTACCCCACTAGAGAGCTTGTAGTACCATATTACCCCACTAGAGAGCTTGTAGTACCATATTGCTCCACTAGAGAGCTTGTAGTACCATATTACCCCACTAGAGAGCTTGTAGTACCATATTTCCCCACTAGAGAGCTTGTAGTACCATATTACCCCACTAGAGAGCTTGTAGTACCATATTGGGGTCGTTTTCGGATACACTGAGCACCTCTCTCCTCTTCTCTCTCCAATAAATATCAGCATTAACACATCAGTCACTCATAAGAAAAAACTACAAGCTGGAGTCTCAAACACGGTGAAGCTCTCTCACCCGTAGAGTCGGCAGGTGGAGTTCTGGGCGTCGACCGGGTGGAGCGTGGTGGGCGGAGAGTACGAAGCCGAGAGCAAGAACCCGACCGCCAACAGTGTCAGACTCAGACCGGTGCCTGAGGAGAGAAGAGAAAGAAAATAGACCCGTTGAATTATGGAGGACTTAAAATGACTTAAGTATAAATAAATAAATGCTTAAATAAAAGTATAAATACAAGAATAAATTAAAGCTGCAAGCAGCGTCGAACGGGTCCTCGCTCACCCGCGCCGGTTGGGGGAGCCGGCGTGACGCCGGCCCGAGGACGCGGGCGCGCCGGTCGGACTCGACTCGGGCCGCGACTTGTAACGAGCGCGACAAGTTTGGGGCGGATTCGACAAAGTCCAGTTTCGCCACTAGGTGGCGCTTTAACTACGTGAACATATTCATCCATCATTTGTCCCTATAAACAAAAACTCACGAAATCCGTGATTTAAAAGCCTCGTCCAGCTGTTTACTGACGTTAGTTATGTTAGAGTAGAGAGAGGGAGAGAGAGGAGAGAGAGAGGAGAGAGGAGAGAGAAAGAGAGAAAAAAAGAGAGAAAGAGTTCTTATTCCATTCTAAATAACGGGCTAGACTAGGATTTGCGTGGCCAAACTGGAAAAAAAAATCATAATGCCTCTCTGGTATTGTTCAGAGGGCCGGGCCAAATGTGGAGGCGGACCTTAGTTTGAGGACCACTGCTCTTGGCTGTCTATCAATATAGCTCATTTTGAAAATGACGTAAGAGGGCAATACGGATCCGTATCAGACCAGCGAGGAGGGCAGTAGAGAGAGGGAGAGAGAGGAGAGAGAGGAGACAGAGAGAAGAGAGAGAAAAAGAGAGAGAGAAGAGAGAGGAGAGAGAAAAAGAGAGAGAGAGAGAGTTCTTATTCCATTCTAAATAACGGGCTAGTCAAACAAATTTGGGGCGGACTGAAGGAAGTCCAGTTGAGCCACTAGGTGGCGCTTTAACTACGTGAACATATTCATGCGTCGTGTGTCCCTACGTGAAGTAGAGATCACGTCATGTAAATTCAATGTACAAAAAAAAAGTGATGAAAAAACGCTGCCTTGTCTTGGAATCGACAAGGCATCTCCAGGTGTCCAGACCAACACTTAACATGGTGAGCTATGAGCCAGCTGGTTTACAGGCAGCCGTAGGAGCTCACATTATTTTGGGCAGAAAAATTTGGTTATTTTACTTCTCAATAGGTGATCAATAGGTGTTCCTCCAAGAAATGTGCTTGTTTCTTCGTGTGAATGTGTTCAGGCCTTGACTGGCATCACACATTATTTTTGGGGGAAGTATTGGATGAGTTTAAGCAATAGTTTTTAACATAAAGAAATCACAGAAAGTACAAAATTATTGGCAGTAAAAAAACGTAAATTTTCTACCGACGAAAAGTCCATTTTTTTTCACAGTGTTCATTATTCAAGTCTTGAGATTCTATAAAACTGATTTTTAGCCGATTCTGTTGGCGTTTTGTGGGAGAAATAATCGATGGGGAAAAAGTGGAAAAGGGCCAAATCAAGCGAAAAACGCCAAAAAACGCCCAAAACGGCCAACTTTGGTGAATTATTGTAGCGCCCCCTACGGTTCAAATTGCACGAAATTTGCTGTGAATGTTTCAGGCTCCCTTCTGCACATATCCTGACAGTCTGTTATTTTTTTCTCCCAATAGTGTTGAAGTTATGAGCATTACAAAACAGGACACGCCCCTAAAATGTTCGTTCGGCCATAGATGCTTAGCACAATAATATATTTGGAAAAAGATGATAGATCTTAGATGATATAGCTTCCATGATCATTATCTCCAATAGGTTTGGTTTGAATTGGACCCCGTATGTCGGAGCAAACGCCACTGATGTGTTTTTCACCAAAAAAAATATGGTGGAAAATTTAAGTAGGCGGAGCTTAGGGTACTGAGAGGCTTTTTTGTAGAGCTGGTCCAAGTGGACTTCGGAAAAATAAAAGCTAGTCATTTGACCATACTGGGTGAGGGGCGTCGCCGGTCAAACTTCCAGGTGGCGCTAGAGAGCAATTTTTGAAAGCCGAATTTCGAGGTCGGTGTCATCCGTCTATTTTCACCAAGCCTGACAAGCTTGCCAAATTTGGTGAGTTTTGGGATATGATACGTACCCCCAATATGCCCCCAATGTACAAAAATAAGAAGCGGAATAATAATACCCCTAACAATTTCAATAGGTTCCTCTCGGTCAGACTTCGTCTGTCGCTCGGACCCTAATAAATACATACTTGAATAAATGTATAAATAAATGCTTAAATAAATGTATAAATAAATAATTAAATGCTTAAATAAATGTTTAAATAAATGTATAAATAAATAATTAAATATATGAATGAATACATATATATATATTTATTTATACATTATTTATTTATACTTTTATGTCAGCATTTATTTATTTATGTATTTATTTATTTATACTTTTATTTAAGCATTTATTTATTTATTCTTGTATTTATTCATGCATTTATTTATTTATTCATACTTAAGTCATTTCAAGTCCTCCATATTGAATAAAGTTTAGATAAATAATAAATAAATAAATAAATCTAAAGAAAGATGTTGCAACTAAATGCATGGTAACCGGACACAATAATAGAAACACCACCGCGTCAATAAAATAAAAAAATGTATTCTAAAAATGTAAATAAATCTCAACTCGTATACAAATTAAGACGCGAACCTACGAGACTGCCCAGCGTCAGCTTCCTGCGGCCCACGCGCTCCACCAGCCACACGCCGACCAACGTGAACACGAAGTTGGTGGCGGAGAACCAGATCGCCCCTCCTTGCGCAACCGTCACGCCGTTTCTCTGCGCGCCGTGGCGCCAGTACTGGATCTGTGATGATAAATGCGCACACTGAGCTTTGACGTGAGCTTTATGGGTGATGCGAGGAGCGCGTCGGCGTCGATTTGCGAGGCGGTATTTATCCCGCGCTGGTGGCTCGGCTGGGCGCTGGCCGGGCCGCAGGAGCCAGACCGAGGCCCGTGGTTCCGTGCCCCGGAAATGGGAATCCTCTCTGATAACTGAAATGAAATCAAAACAACAAACATTTTCTTTCAAAAAAAAAAAAAAAAAAAAAATTTCCTCCACCACCCGCCTTTCCCTCTTCCTCGACCTTGGTTCGGGCGGATGTACTCTTCTCGATGGCGGCGCCCTCTCGGATCCGGCTCAGGGCTCGGCGGGCCTCTTGGCTCCGCCCCTTTGCGAGGAGCCAACGGGGGCTCTCGGGCAGGAAGAGGAAGCCCACGAACTGCAGCACGGCCGGGACGACGGACAGCCCCAGCATGTACCTGCAGGTACGGGGGGGGACTGGATGACTAAACAGGAACTCTCAGGGGGTCTTAGAGGGCACGGTGGGGGTCAAGGTCTAGTTGCATAAACCTCAAACATGAATTGAGGCAGAAAAGACACAAAAAGTTTTCTTTTTTTTAAAAGCCAAATCCAAAGACGCTCCTCTGTTTGCTCCGCCTGTCACAATATTTGAGAGTTCTACCAGTTTGATAACTTTATACAGTTCATCAGCCAAAAGATGTTTCAGTTGAAAAATAAACTCGATACTGCCCTCTAGTGGGCAAACTATGCAACTGACATCTTGACACCCAGACCTGAAACCTGTTCAGTTAGGCCTAAACTCTTTATTGGGCATCATTAGAAGTTAAACATGTCAACACTACAGAGCTATTGGAGGATATAACAATAATGTTTTACTGTTGTGACATTAGATTTCTTTTAATTGTTTTTAGGTAGAAAATCATCATCAACGAAGTTACCATATATGGTTCCTCGTCCGATAAAGGGTTAAGAGAAGTTTATAGACATCTACTTTATTCTATTCACTTGTTTTGTTGTCGAAGTTTTAGTTTTCATTGTTGTTGTTTTTTTTAAATCACTTATTTTATTATAATTAGTTTGTAGAATTAGATTACATATTGTGTTGTCTTTAAGTTGTTTTATTTTATTAATCACATATTTTATTGTATTTAGGTTGTATAAATATATTATATTTGATTAAATATATTTTGTTGTCTTTAAGTTGTATTATTTTATTAATCACTTATTTTATTGAAGTTGTATAATTTCATCAATAATCCAATGTTTATTTCACGCTGTTTTACCACCATTACAAATACCCTTCATTTAATTAAATTAATTTTTTTACATTTAATTCTCTTTTCTGTGGTCTTCGAGGCCCACAACGTGTTCCGTCTCATTTCCAGTCGTCCAAGATTCACTGCACACTGCACTAACATTTAGCAAAAAGCTACACTACCGTTCAAAAGTTTGGGATCACTTAGAAATGTCCTTATTTTTCAAAGAAAAGCATTGTTTTTTTCAATGAAGATAACATTAAATCAATCAGAAATACACTCTATACATTGTTAATGTGGTAAATGACTATTCTAGGTGTAAACGTCTGGTTTCTAATGAAATATCTCCATAGGTGTATAGAGGCCCATTTCCATCAACTATCACTCCAGTGTTCTAATGGTACATTGTGTTTGCTAATCGCCTTAGAAGACTAATGGATGATTAGAAAACCCTTGAAAACCCTTGTGCAATTATGTTAGCACAGCTGAAAACTGTTTTGCTGATGAGAGAAGCTATAAAACTGGCCTTCCTTTGAGCTAGTTGATTATCTGGAGCATCACATTTGTGGGTTCGATAAGACTCTCAAAATGGCCAGAAAAAGAAGTTTCCTGTGAAACTCGCCAGTCTATTCTTGTTCTTAGAAATGAAGGCTATTCCATGCAGAAATTGCAAAGAAACTGAAAATGTCCTCCAGCGGTGTGTACTACTCCCTTCAGAGAACAGCACAAACGGGCTCTAACCAGAGCAGAAAGAGAAGTGGGAGGCCCCGGTGCACAACTCAGCAAGAAGACAAGTACATTAGAGTCTCTAGTTTGAGAAATAGACGCCTCACAGGTCCTCAACTGGCAGCTTCTTTAAATGGTACCCGCAAAACGCCAGTGTCAACGTCGACAGTGAAGAGGCGACTCCGGGATGCTGGCCTTCTAGGCAGAGTGGCAAAGAAAAAGCCATATCTGAGACTGGCCAATAAAAAGAAAAGATTGGTATGGGCAAAAGAACACAGGCATTGGATGAGGAAGATTGGAAAAAGGTGTTCTGGACAGATGAATCCAAGTTTGAGGTGTTTGGATCACACAGAAGAACATTTGTGAGACGCAGAACAGGTGAAAAGATGCTGGAAGAGTGCCTGACACCATCTGTCAAGCATGGTGGAGGTCATGTGATGGTCTGGGGCTGCTTTGGTGCTGGTAAAGTGGGAGATTTGTACCAGGTAAAAGGGATTTTAAATAAGGAAGGCTATCACTCCATTTTGCAACGCCATGCCATACCCTGTGGGCAGTGCTTGATTGGAGCCAATTTCCTCCTCCAACAGGACAATGAGCCAAAGCACACCTCCACATTGTGCAAGAACTCTTGAGGGAAGAAGCAGGCAGCTTGCTGTCTGTAATGGAGTGGCCAGCACAGTCACCAGATCTCAACCCCATTGAGCTGTTGTGGGAGCAGCTTGACCGTATGGTCCGCAAGAAGTGCCCATCAAGCCAATCCAACTTGTGGAGGTGCTTCAGGAAGCGTGGGGTGACATTTCAACAGATTACCTCAACAAATTAACAGCTAGAATGCCAAAGGTCTGCAATGCTGTAATTGCTGCAAAAGGAGCATTCTTTGACGAAAGCAAAGTTTGAAGAAAAAGATTAATACTTCAAATACAAATCATTATTTCTAACCTTGTCAATGTCTTGACTATTTTTTCTATACATTTTGCAACTCATTTGATAAATGAAAGTGTGAGTTTTCATGGAAAACACGAAATTCTCTGGGTGATCCCAAACTTTTGAACGGTAGTGTACGTATAAAGTTTGACTGACTAAGTTTAAAACGATTGACACTAGATCCCCTCGAGCCACGCCCTTCACAAACACAGGTAAATTAAAAGGCGGAGGAGGCCCGTCATAAGTCACGAGCGGAGAAGAAGCGACGCTCACCTCCAGCCGCCGCGGCCCATGTAGCTGAACGCGCCGTCGACCACGCTCGCAATGAACTGGCCTCCGGTGATGAAGAGGGAGTTGATGGTGACCAGCTGACCTCTTCTGTGTGGCGGGGAAACTTCGGCGATGTAGACGGGAACCGTCATCGAGGCAATGCCTGATGGGGGGAAACACGAGACGGTCTACTTCTATTCAGTTTAAATGCAAATCCAAGCCACTATAGGGAAGCAGGGCAGGAGCTCACCGATGCCCAGACCCACTGTGACTCTGCCCACGAGAAGCACCACCTTGTCCGGGGCCACGCTCAGGATGACGCCGCCCACGGTGAAGATGAAGCTGGCCAACAGGATGCAGATCCTTCGCCCCAGCCACTCGTTCAGGAAGCCGCCGCTCAGGGCCGAGAGCGCCGCCGCCCCGACGGTGCTGGAGACCAGCACCTCCTGCCACAGGGTGCTCAGGTTCATCTCCTCCTTCAGGAGCAGCATGGCCCCGGACACCACCCCGGTGTCGTACCCGAAGAGAAGCCCCCCCAGGGCGGAGAAGAACGCCAACACGTAGAGAAACCGCGTCGAGGAGGCATCTTGGTCCGGGGGATCCCCGCCAGAGGCAGATGGAGACACAATGCGAGTGCGCTCTCCATCGTCCACTGCTCTCTGTCTGCGGCCGCCCATAGAGATGACGTGACTCAGACTGTCTTCATAGCTGGACAAGATAATAATACAATTATTTATTTTATTTAAACACCCTCAAAACATAGCAGAGTTGAGGAAAATTTAGCACAAAATAACCAGAGTTAAATATGTATTTAAAAATATATATATTTCGCAACAGGATGTCTCAATACTTACTTCCGGTCTAGCTCGAAAGGAGAACCCTGGGAAGAAATGGAGGATTTAACGGCCAGTCGTGAGGTTACTTAACGGTAACATTTCGCCATAAGCTTCTGGGAGTTGCTGTCCCGTTAGTACAGAAGATGTTTAGTGTCGCGTCGTGTTAGTAGTTTGGCTTAAATCTAACTTTAACGGCTTCAAACGAAGACGTTACCACCGACGGTGCTACCGCTCCGTTGGCGGCCATGTTTAATGTTTACGCATTACGTCACATGACCAACGGCTGACAGAGCAAAACAAAGAAAAATGTTAAACGCCCTAAAACAATAATCGATTATTCAAAATTAAAATGCAAATCAGGTATTTAGGAAATGACTTTTGACAATTAAACTTATTTAGCGTCGCTTCTTTAAAATTAGAAAGAGACTGACAGCTCTCAGCCACGCCGCGTTCAAATCTATAGTTTTTTGTAAAACTTTTTTTATCGGCTAATGTTTAGTATCTTAAAACAGATGTTCAGACAATTTATTGGTCTTTTAACTCGACCAATTCTTTAATTTTTTTATTGAAAAGAAGAAGGTAAAAAAGTAGCCTGCACATCACAGCCCTACTAATATAAGTAAGTATTTCATTTTCACCGGGTTGCCAGTTTGGGCGGCTGGCGGTACAACTCGTAACAACTCGGTCAATATAAAACGACATCATACACACACGCAGAGTTAGATAAACAGATCTTATATGCGCTATATAAACTCAACAATACGTCTGTAGTTTATACCTGTTAAAAGTTTATTCCAGAGCACAGCAGCAGGAGTTCTTGACGTCAAAAACCAGGAAGTCGGATCACATGATGGCGCTGCAGGGAGGGAGGGACAAGCCCACTTCAGAGGCGTAACGACACCCAATGGAGTGCTCACCTGTGCATCCGGGGATTTAAACAAATATTTTGTTATAGGCGTTATTTTGTTGGATTTTGTTGGATTTTTACCCCCAAATAGAAGTTTTTCAGTCAAGCCAATTTGCATTATTTTTGACAAATGCAACAAGCCTTAATTACTAAAATAATGTGAAGACACATGTCAATGAACAATAATATACACGCAATTTAAAATACATTTAAAATGAGATTAGATTCCATTTGATAAATTGATCATGTGCTTTTGGAGGTAAAATCGTAATCTGTAAGGTACATTTGTACCTTTAAAAAAAAAAAAGGTGGCGTAGGTTCAAGAAGGTGCAGGAAATGGAAATAAATCTAAATGTAAAATTAGATTATATTTTACTTTATTCATCCCAAGGGGGAAATTCCTTGAAGCAGCAGCAACACTTTTTTTTTTACAAATATACAATAAAATAAAATAGCAGGGGCTATTACATTTAAGAATTATTTTTTAAATATAAAAAAAATAATATAATCTAAACAAAAATAAATGTTGCATTCCTTATCGTTAACTCTTTTATTTTGTATAAACACAAATAATGTGACTCAGTTACTAAATTGGACATGTGGTAATACAACTATTAACTAGAATGGGCACTCGGTAGAGCTCATACCTTCGCATATCACAAGATTGGGCATTGAATTATGAACATTTTGGCATTAGTTGCATGCCAATTGGACAAAAATGTATCGTGCTATGGTAAAAAAAGAGTTTGACCTTTCCATGACCTTGACCTTTGACCCGATTGATCCAAAAATCGAATCAAATGGTCCCCGGATAATAACCAATCATCCCACCAAATTTCATGCGATTCAAGAACATTTTGACCTGTTCATGACCTTTGACCTTGACCTTTGACCCGATCGATCCAAAAATCTAATCAAATGGTCCCCGGATAATAAACAATCATCCCACCAAATTTCATGCGATTCGGTTCAATACTTTTTGAGTTTCGAAAGATTTTGACCTGTTCATGACCTTTGACCTTTGACCCGATCGATCCCAAAATCTAATCAACTGGTCCCCGGATAATAAACAATCATCCCACCAAATTTCATGCGATTCAGTTCAATACTTTTTGAGTTCTGCGAAAGATTTTGACCTGTTCATGACCTTTGACCTTTGACCCGATCGATCCCAAAATCTCATCAACTGGTCCCCGGATAATAAACAATCATCCCACCAAATTTCATGCAATTCGGTTCAATACTTTTTGAGTTTTGCGAATAACACGCATACAAATAAATAAATAAATACACGGCGATCAAAACATAACCTTCCGGCATTTTCAATGCGAAGGTAATAATAATACCGTTAACGCACTGCTAGATGCGCAGTAGAAAACAAAGACCATGTTGTATATGTTGAATGATTCGCGTTTGTGTTAAGAGATTCATGCTAAATTTAAATATGACATATTCCAATATGATGTAGTTTAAAAAAATCCAAATCAATGAGTGACCGAGTCGCTCGGTGAACACGTGACACCGGAAGAAAAAAAAGTGTGTCCGTCAATCACAGCAGATGTAATAAGAGTTGAACAACAAAAACAAACACAGATTTTACTCGACGAGCACCGAGCGTGAAACGTGAGTGGTCGACCCTCCTCCCCCATCACCCTCCGTGTTTACTTCCAGTTTCCTCCTCAACGGGGAAGGCCTCTCTCTCTCCGCCGCGTGAGTCATATGAAGAGACCGTGAGGGAGGAGGAGGAACACGGTGACCCGCGGCTGTGTTTGCTTTACTACCGCAGGAACAACCGGAAAGCCCGCGGAGAGGAACCGGTCCGCCGAGACACTGACAAGCGTACACAGTGACACCTCCGCTGCGTGACAAAGAAACTTCAACCTGCAGCCGCCGTGACGCAGTAAATACCATTTAGACACGTGACGTAATGACAAGAGGGGCGCCTCGCCGGTCTCGCGACGCTCCGGTGGACCGCCGGTCGAGGCTCGCCGCCGGTTCCGACGCGGCGCGCCTCACCTGAAAGCTGCGCCCGGACCAGAGGACGGAGACGCGGGAGCATGGTGAGCCGAGAGGAGCTGGAGGAGCGGCTGAAGAAGCTCCTGGTGAGGCTGCGGATCCCGCTGGAGGACCGCCAGCTGTGCACGCTGGTCCAGATCCTCCAGGATCTGCTTTTCCTCGCACTCGGACCACGGTAGGGAGAGAGAAGCGCGTGACGCGGCGCGATGTCCTCTGGCCACGTTGTTCCAATTGTACCAAGTATCCGGATCCTTTACTTTCAATGTCGATGGGAAACACTCATGTTCAGAGGGTGTGCGTACATACGTGTGCAGAAGTTTTATTATTTAATTAACTTTGACAGTATTACATAAAAAGTACTTGTCAGAGAGTTTTATTATAACACGTGAGGAGCGTTTTAATGGCGCAGGTGGTGGAGCTCATTTGGGACACTTCACTTGTAATAGTGTAATAATGTTCAGCACATTTTATAAATGTATCATGTGCTTTTGTAGGTCAAATGTTATTATGTAAAGTAAATGTGAAGGAGAGGAAGCGAACAATAGTTTCTCCTTTTAAAAAAATGGGTTGGAATAGGATCAAGAAGGTGCAGGAAATGGAAATACCCAAAGTGAACCACAGGTATCTCAAAAATGTACCTGGACTCTGTTGTGTCTTAACATTATATATATATATATTATATATTTATACATATATATTTATATATATATAAATAAATATGTTTATTTATATAAATATATATTTATATATACATTTGTTTATAACTGTGTATTTATAAATAAATATATATATTTGTTGTTTATATTTTTATTCTAATCAGTGTGTTTTAATCGAGTGCATTCAAAGCTAACGTGTCACCTTCTTTCTTTCTTTTCTTTTTTTCCGTGTCGCAGCAGCCGAGCTGTTTGAGGACAAAGACGTCCATGCCCCCCTCCTGGTGGTGTTGACATTCTCCATCGGCAGTAGAGAAATCCAGCAGGTACCATCTTGTATTCTGGGGTTTTATGAAGGTCCAGCCTGACTAGTTAATTAGATTTCTCCAGCTCCTCCTCCTGCATGTCCCATACACACTGTGCAGCTCTTTGTTTCCTGATGCTCTGACTAGCTGAATCACTTCCATCTGACGCCGTGTGTGACGTTGACCCTCCACTCCAGGTGGGCTGGTCGTTGCTCTGCCGGCTGATCGAGATGTGCCCCGCCACGCTGCACCGGCTGACCCGACCTCTGGAGGCCGCCAAGGACTGGGAGGTACTGGGAGTGCACCAGTGAGTCGAGCGCTGGAGTTGCCTAAAGTTACACATTCATGGTTCCATTAATCATAAGAAACACTGGATTTATTGTTGAGTCTGTTGAGCTTCTTGGATTTTAAGGTTTTCTCTGGACCGTCATTCCCTTAAAAAAACTCTTTTATTACGGTCGACAAACAACTAAAATGTCGCCACACGCAGGAGCCCGAAAGTCCTGAATTTATAACCTTTAATCTCATTCTGTTGGTTTAAATGAATCCCTTTAATTTATGTGGATGTGTTTACGCCTCATTCATAAATAATGTAACGTGTGTGTGTTTTCAATAACACATGCTGTAAACAAAAGTCATGATTTATTGAACATGCACCTGTTCAAGGTCATTTAAGGTGACGCAGTGACTCAGGAACGTTCATTTACAGCCTACTACAGGGAGGCTGTGTCTTTTAAGTTCTATATGTATTTAGCAGTGTCCATGCTAAATAAAACATAGATATATTGAAGCATCCCGAGCGTCTCTTCGCGATGAGTCCAAGCCTCCTCACCTGCTCCACTTCCCTTTTTCTAAATAGATTTTTCGCTTTTTTCCCCCAGAAGTTTCAGGTCGAAATGCTCCGAAAGTCTTCATGAGTTTTCATTTCCTGTTCATTGTTCTCTCCGAGAGGAGCTTCTCGGTTCCTCTGCGTGTATCCTCTGCTCCACCGAACTCTGCGGTTTCCTTCTTTGAACTATTTCTGTCTAGTTGTTGCACACGTCGTGTATTTATTTTAATGGCGCCTCCTCGTGTCCTCCAGGCAGATCCTGAAGGTGCTCCGTCGGTACGGCGCAGACAGCAGAGTCTCCATGGTGGGCCTCCGGGCCCTGGCCCTCCTGCTGCGATCAGGTAGGCGCCCACACAGGAGGCGGAGCTACAGGCCCGAAGCCTCGAGGGACCCGACAGCTGGTGGCACTATTGTGATCGGACCTGATCAGTCAGAACAACATGATCTATAATCCCTTTGGGAGGAAAGAAGAGGAGGAGTGTGAATAAATTAGTCAATTAATCGTCACATGAACGACAGTCGACATGTAAATTATTCCTGAAAACTAGAGTTCATTATCTCTTTTTGGTTCTGCATATTTCTTTCTTTTTAATATATTTCTTTTGATTTTACAATATTAATTTTATTTATTTGCAAATACTGGCTTCGGAATCTTGTTTTAATATATATTATATTAATTAAAAATATATATATATTCACATATTCCCGAAAAGAAAGAAAAGTAACTGCTAATAGATATTCACTCGCTATTTTAAATAACAATTAATTGATTTGTGGGTTCTAAAGATTTCTGGTTCCGCCCCCCCAGGCTTCGGACTTATTTCTTCATTTTTTTCATTTTATTTTCTTTAATCCCCGACAGACATAACTCCTCTGCTGCTGCTGCTGGAGGAGGAAGAGGAGGATGTGTTCGGCCTGGTGGTGCAGGCGATGAAGACGTTTCCTGCCAGTGAAGAGGTGCAACTGCAAGGCTGTGGAGCGCTGCAGCTCCTGCTGGAGACAGGTGTGTGTGTGTGTGTGGATGGTTGTAAGTGTGTGTGTGTCTATGGATGTGTGTGTAGATGCTTGCAAATGTGTGTGTGTGTAGTTGCTTGCAGGTGTTTATGTATGTGTGTGTGTGGATGCTTGTAAGTGTGTGTGTGTGGATGCTTGTAAGTGTGTGTGTAGATGCTTGCAAGTGTGTGTGTGTGTGTGTGTGGATGCTTGCAAGTGTTTGTGTATGTGTGTGTGGATGCTTGGTATCTCTTTTGTGTTTACGTGTTTACGTTTGTGTTTACGTGTTTACGTTACCCGAGGTTTCAGTAGCCTGCGATACACACACTCTCCACTAGATGGCGCTAACCCCACTCTCTCCCCAGCACGCTGATCATCTTCCTTGTGTTTCCTCCCAGTGAGCGACGCCCACCTGGTGGAGTTCGTGGAGAACCAGGACCACCTCGTGGTTCTGGCGGCGCTGCAGAAGTTCCTCGACAACCCCGAGCTGCTGCTGCAGGCCCTGAAGGTGGTGCTGCCGCTGGCCCGCCCCGGTGAGGCCGCCGGCGCTCACAGACACCGCGTCTCGACTGGTTTATGTCATATCGAATGTTTCCCCATTACATCACGAACATTATAACATTATCTTCTCTTCAACACGTCGCTCTACACGGTTATTTCTGCGTGACCAGAGCTTTAGTCATGGAGCGTTTTCTCCACTGGATTATTCCGGTGACGGGGGATTCGAGATGTCATTCTGACCTAGTGTTTATTTTCTTTTTATTCATTTGTTTTTACGTATATTGTTGTATTTTTTTGTTTTATTTTGTTCAAAGTTTATTTTAATTATTTTCTATTTATGTATATATTTTCCTTGTAAATTCAATTGAATCCATTTTTTGTTTTTTCCTAAATATAAATATTCACGTTGTAGCTGCCATACTCGTGATATTCACGCTATTTTTCTTTCTTTCTTTCTTATTTTATTTATATTTATTTATATTTTCGAGGCATGGACCAGCAGTTCAGTTTTTAACCTGCGATGCTTTAGGTATATAAATATGGAAATTAATTGTAATAAAAAACAACAAAAATATTGATAATTAAGAGATGGAAAGAAATTTAAATGAACTTTTAACAAAATAACACTAAAGAGATACCACGATTAACGTAAACATATATACATAAATAGAAAATAATTTAAATAAACTTTGAAAAAAAAATACAACAATATACGTTAAAAAATGAATAAATAAAAAGAAAATTATTTAAATAAACTTTGAACAAAATAAAAAATAAAAATACAACAATATACGTAAATAAAAAGATATTTAAATAAACTTTGAACAAAATAAAACAAAAAAATACAACAATACACATAAAACAAAATAAATATAAAGAAAATAATATAAATACATTTTGATCAAAATAAAACAAAAAAATACAACAATATACAAAAAAACAAATGAATAAAAAGAAAATAATAAAAACAATTTAAAAAAAAGGAGAAATCAAATAAAGGCTGCAGTAAAAAAAAAAAAGTGTTATTATTATGTAATCTTCCCTGCTGCAGTCAGTAACGTGGAGGTGTTGATGTCGGGCGGCGCTCGCTGCTACAGCGCCATTATCGCCGCCACGGACGCCTTCCCCGAGGAGGAGGAGCTGCAGGAGACGGCCTGCCGCCTGTTCAGGAGGCTCACGTCGGGTCAGAAGCCTCTCCCTTGTTTGGATATTATTGTTTACGCCGCTTTAGGGGATGAAATATGTTCTGCCCTCATATTTCTCCAACGTAAATCACTTGACGCCATGAATCACTTCAGAGTTTCTCCTCCGTCAGATAAGAGATATGAACTCCTCAACCCGAGGGGTGGAGGGGTGGAGGGGTCAGCGTGGTCACATGGTTCTGTGTCTCCTCCAATCAGAGAGCTACTACAACATCCTGGTGCTGCACGGCGTCCAGAGGGTGGTGCTCCGAGCCTGCCGGGCGTTCCCGGACAACGCCGCGCTGCAAGCCGCCGCGCTGTCCTGCCTGGCCGACCTCAGTGAGGACACACACACACACACACACACTCGCCCCCCCACATGCAATGTGTCTTTTAAAAAATATATATATATTTATAAAGCGCTTTTCAAGGTACTCAAAGACACATAACACACTAAAACATCCTCTCTCTCTCCGTCTCGCTCGCCGTCTATCTCTCTCCGTCTCTTTCCATCTCTCTCTCTTTTTCTCTCCGTCTCTCTCCATCTCTCTCTCCGTCTCTCTCTCCATCTCTCTCTCTCTCCCCCTTCTCTCTCTCCCCCTTCTCTCTCTCTGTCTCTCTCTCCCCCTTCTTTCTCTCTCTCTCTCTCTCTCTCTCTCTCCCTCTCTCTGCATCTCTCCCCCTTCTCTCTCTCTCTGTCTCTGTCTCTCCATCTCTCCCCCCTTCTCTCTCTCCAGCCGCCACCATTGTGCACACCAAGGCGGTGGCGGAGCAGGGTCTGGAGGAGGGCGAGGAGGACCGCGGCGGCCGGGGGGCGGAGGAGGAGGAGGTGGAGGAGGTGGGGCTGGGCTGGATGGAGGCGTGCTGCACGGCGCTGGAGCTCCACGCGGCCGAGCCCGACGTGCAGGTCGGTCCGGAAGCTCCTTTCCCCTGGAGGTCGACGTGTTTCCCGCGGTGTGATAACGGCGTGTGATAACGGCGTGTGAATCCCTCCAGGAGGCGGCGAGCTGGGCCGTCCACAAGCTGCTGCTGCACGGAGGAGCCCGCCGGCCGGGGGAGGAGCCGGACGAGAGGTGAGGACTACGGTGGCCCTGAGGGCTCATATGAGGAGCTTCTCACCAGAGGGAGGTCAGAAGTGGACGTGTGTGTGTGTGTGTGTGTGTGTGTCCTCCAGGACTCCGGTCCACAGGCAGCTGATGGTGGCCATGCTGCTCCACTCATCCTCTCCCCGTGTGTTCCACGCCGCCACCAGTGCCCTCGCCACGCTCCTCACACACAACGGTGAGCCTACACACACACACACACACACACACACACAGAGAAGGGATCGCTCTTGTTAATTGCATTTTCAAGAGTTGTCCCTATCCGTGAAGGTCAAAGGTCAAGGTCACCGTGACGGTTGCTGCTGCTCTCTGCAGGTGAGATGCGCCCGCTGCTGCTGTCCAGCGGGCTCCACGTCAACCTGGTGGACATGATGAAGAGGCACCCGGCCTCGCCCGAGGTCTCCGTCAGCGCCTGTCGGCTGCTCCGCCTGCTCTTCCAGGGAAGGTGGGAGCGCCGACGCACCTCGTTTACGGTCTGTGGGCGCGAGAGGAGACAGACAGACAGATCACCGTCACCGCGCCTCTCCCTCTGCAGGACCGCCAGCCTGGACGAGCTGAACATGGCCATGACGCAGATCCTCGGCGCCATGAAGGTCCACAACTTCCAGCCGGAGGTCCAGCTGGAGGCGCTGCAGGCCAGCCTGGTCTTCCTCTGCCCGGGTGACCAGAGCTCCGCCCCCTTGCAGATCAAATGTTGTCTTTAGCAAGATCTCTTTCTCACCAGACGGTCGTTACCTTCGCATTGAAAATGCAGAATGTTATGTTTTGATCGCCGTGTATTTATTTATTTATTTGTATGCATGTTACTCACATAACTCAAAAAGTATTAAACCGAATCGCATGAAATTTGGTGGGATGATTGGTTATTATCCGGGGACCATTTGATTATATTTTGGGATCGATCGTCAAGGTCAAGGTCATGGAAAGGTCAAAATCTTCTTTTTACCATAGCGGTCAATTTCTATCCAATTGGCATGCAACTAATGCCAACATGTTCATAATTCAATGCCCAATCTTGTGATATGCGAAGGTATGCGCTCTACCGAGTGCCCGTTCTAGTTCTGAGTGTCGTCTGACCGGTTGTCTCGACTTAATGCCGGTGACTTCACGTCCTCCTCCTCCTCCTCTGCTCCCAGACCTCCTATAATTCGATTACGTGATAGATAACGGTCTCCTGCGTGTTCTCCTCCTCCCAGACCGGAGCTTGAGGGAGCACGGCGCCTCGGTGGCGGACCCCGACGTGGCCGACGTGTCTCTGAAGGTGCTGAAGAACCAGTGTGTGGTGGAAGGAGCTCACACCCTCTACCTGGAGGTCCTCAACAGGGTACGAGTGTCTCTAGCGCGCTTCATTTACTCGCAGGCTTTCTCGTGGGTTTGAGGTTTTCCCGTCTCGGAGGAAAGAGGAAACCCAGTTTTCAGGAAGCAGAGCCCACGTGTTGCATCTGAGGCTTTTAGGGTCGACTCAAGTGATCTAATTTGTCCCCGAGTGCTTTAATAAGATTTATCTGGCCTGGTTTTATGCCCCGGATATCACAAACAGTACACAATGTGATCGCTCTCGCTCATCAACATTCATCGTGGAGATTACACGGAAGCTTTTCCTGCCACCAGAACATCGTAACCGTGTTATTACATTTTCCAAAAATAGAATTTGCCAGACCGCACGAATAGACACGAGGCTGCGTGTTGTCCCTCTGTTAGACAACACAACGGCATCGCATGCCACTCATACACTGTACACGGTGCAGATCTGCTGAGTCAGCACTCTACTGACTGTCTGTGTGTGTGTGTGTGTGTGTGCAGTTCATCAGCAGCTCCGTCATCCAGACGTGCGGCCTGAAGGTGCTGTCGGCTCTGGCCGACTGCTCGGGCGCGGTGGACCTGCTCTGCCAGCAGGGGGCGATCGACACGGTGCTGCACACGCTCCAGATGTTCCCCCGGGAGCGAGGTGCGGGAGGTGACCGGCGACTCCAGATGTTTAGACCGAGTTGAATCGGCGTGTGTGTGTCGGTAAACGTACTGCGGTACCACGGTGACGATTGGTGCTCCCCCCCCATCCAGAGATCCACTTCTGGGGCTTCACGCTGCTCGTCTTCCTCGTGTCCAAGAAGAAGCTGTCGAGGATGATCGTCCCCGTCCTGGCCTCCGTCGTGGTCGCCTCCCTCGTGCAATACGCAGACGACCCCGAGATGCCCCTGAAGGTGACCTCGCGGCCGCGCTCCGACGCCCGCTCGTGCTCCCTGTGGAGGAAAGACTGACCCCCCCCCCCCCCCCCAACCGCAGTGTTTCCAGGTGGCCTTGAGGATGATGGACGCCTGTTCGGGAGCCGCCGCCGAGCTGCAGAGGGAGGACTTCGACAGGCACGTCTTCAGACGCCTCAGGGAGGAGACGCCGGACCACAGCCACGGCGCCGTGAGTCCCGGAGAGCGTCTTCTGTCTCCGTGCGGAGGACAGGCGGTCCAGAGAGGACTCTGATTAAGACTTGGACCCTGTAACTCCTCCCCCTCCCTCCGTCCAGCTGCGTAAGGCGGCGTGCCTGGCCCTGTCCAGGATGTGGTGCGACGCCCAGCTGCACGCCGCCATGCTGGAGAAGGCGTGCGAGGACGGGGACGCCGCGCTGGCCGAGTGCCTCATCGAGCTGGGCGCCGACGTCAACGGGAAGACCGAGGCGGAGTCGCTCATCTACCAGGTCAGAGGTCACCGCCCGAACCGCCTCGTGACGCGAGCGGACGGATCGATCTCAACCCCCGCCCCCCCTCTCTCTCTCCGCCGCCTTCTCCCAGGTGTGCGAGCGCGGCGGCCCCCTGGAGCTGGTGGAGCTCCTCCTCAGCCGCGGCGCCCACGAGCAGCACCTGCGCCGCGCCCTGGCCGCCAGCGTGAGGCGCGGCGACGGCCCCGCCGTCATCCGGCTGCTGGCCCGCCTGGGCCTGGACCGGCACAACGGCGCCCTCTGCCTCGGGGGCTTCAGGCTGGGCCGCCTGGACGCCGCCTGGCTCGGCCCCCTGCTGGCGGAGAGGGGCCGCGCGGCGCTCAGTCCCCGCTCCACCGGCAGTGAGGAGGAGTTCACGCCTTTTTTCTTTTTTTATTAACGTTGGTGTTCAGCGTCTTCACTTTTTTTCCTTTGCCCTGCGCTGTGTCTTTAAGGTAAAGGCGTGAGCTTGGCGAGGTACATCCAGTCGTTCCAGAGGTCCAAGAGCGGCGGCGGCGGTCCTCAGAGATCTCCGGGCGACCCCTGTCTGACCTCCGGCTACATCTCCGACTCCAGCGACGACTTCAGCTTCGCCTCCGTGGACGACGGCCCGTCCTTCAGAGACGACGTGGAGAGCGACGGTGAGGCGGGCAACGCCGTCGAGCGCAGGCGGTGATTCACATAAATCACCGCCATAGACTGAGGAGGTGCATTCACTTTGTTAGAATTAAAACCTCTGGATCTGACCGTCAGAGAGACGATGATGTCATTCTATTGACCTCACCTCCTCACATGTTTTATTAATGGTCAATAACAATATATACCTTTTAGTTGATCTTTTAACTATATGGTATCGGGGCATCTACACGCATCCACGTTTTATATTTTCGTCTGATCGGTTTAATAAAGAATTGTGAAAATATGTAAATCACAGTTCCTCGTGTTGCAGAGGCGGCTTGATGGGGAGAAAAAAAATATATAAAGAAAAATTCATAAATAAACCAAGTATTTTAACAATGATTCTCAAACCTTTAAAGTGAGAGAAACATCACGCTCAGTGAATGTTATATCACATGATGATGGTGATGATGATGATGATGATGATTTCGCGCTTTTCCTCTTCGCAGGAAGTGACTCGCTGTCGGGCGTTCTGTCTCCGAAGCCGCACAACAAGTCGGCGGAGGAGTTGGCGGTCGGGTCCTTCAACAGGAAGCCGGGGCGCCGCAGACATGCCAGCGCCGAGGTGAGACAGAAAAAGTTTTAATATTCTTTTCCTTAACTTTCTCTTTGTGTTGTTTTTTTTGTTTGCGTAAGAGTAAACTGCTACCTTCAGATAAGCTAAACGTCCTTATGAAGGAAGGTTTACTTCTTTTAAATTGATTTATTTTATATATAATATATAAATGATGCTTAATAATCACCATTAAGCATCATTGATATATTATATTTATATATATATATTATATATATATAAATGATGCTTAATAATCACCAATAAGCATCATTTATATATATATATATATATAATTATTAATTAATTAATTAAAATCATCACAAAATAAATAAATAAACAGTTTCAATTCCTCTTGAGACGTCTCTTTCGTGGTAGATCTGTAAATGTGACCCAGATGTACTTCTCTCCCCCTTACTGTTGTTGTTGTTGTTGTTGTTGTTTTCTCCGTCCCAGAGTGGTCCAGCTGACTCTGAGCACAGCGAGCATGTCCAGAGGAGGAGTGGACGCAGCGGCTCCGGTCCAAAAGGTTTCACTTCAACTCCTCAAGCTCTGCAACATATTCTAGATGAATGACATTCCTCTCACGCATTATTTAAATCCAGATGTATAACATCTGTAAACCTGCCCCTCTCTCCCGATGCCGCGCCTCTTCGTGGTCACGCTTCCTCCTGTACGAACAACAAAGATTCAAATAAACCGTCAGAGCCACGGGGTCACGAGGAAGATGAACCCGCTGAACTTTTTATATTTCCCCTGAGAGCCAATCAAATCAGCCGCTTCATAGTCACGTTAATCGAGTCAAAAATAAGCAAAAAGTATATTTTTTAAAAGCCGTCTCACAAAATGAAACAGAGAAAGAAACTTCTTCTTCTTTTTCTTGTTCTCCTTCTTCTTGTCCTTCTTTTTCTTCTTCTTGTTCTCCTTCTTTTTCTTCTCCTTCTTCTCCTTCTTCTTTTTCTCCTTCTTCTTCTTGTCCTTCTTTTTCTTCTCCTCCTCCTCCTCTCTGGAGTATAAATGCACTGCCTCTAGAAGGCGGAGGTATCTCAGCAGGTGTGGTTCTAACGGGCTTCTGCTCGGCCTCCTCAGGGCCGGGGTCCTCGGAGCGGGTCCTGCTGCTGGACCTGTCGGGCAACGAGCTGGCCTCCCCCTGCTGCCTGCTGGACGCCGGGCCGCTGCAGCAGCAGCTGGCTCACCTGCTGCGTCTGGACCTGAGCCACAACGCGCTGCTGGACTTCCCCCCACAGCTGGCCCAGGTGAGAGGCAGCGTGAGGAAGAGGAGGAGGAGGAGGAAGAGAATGCTGATCTTCTGCTTCTTCTTTTTTCTTCCTGTTCTTCTTTTTGTTGTTCTTGTCCTTCTTCGTCTTCTTCTCCTTATTCCTGTCATTCTTTTCCTTCTCCTTCTTATTTTTCTTCTTTTCTCTTCTTCTTGTTCTTTGTTTCTTGTTCTTGTTGTTCTTGTCCTTCTTCATCTTCATAATCATCTTCTTCTCGTTCTTTTTCATCATCTTACTCTTGTTCTTGTACTTCTTCTTCTTTACCACCATCATCATCATCTTCTTTTTCTTCTTCTTCTGCTTCTTCCCCCCCCTGTTCTTCTTCTTGTTGTTCTTCTTTTTCTTCTTCTTTTTCTTCACCTTCTTCTTCTTTTTTCTTCGTCTTGTTCTTGTCCTTCTTCGTCTTCTTCTTCTCGTTCTTCTTCATCATCTTCTTCTTCACCATCATCATCATCATCTTCTTGTTCTTCATCATCATCTTGTCCTTCCTCATCATCTCCTTCTTCACCATCATCATCTTCTTCCTCCTCCTCTTCCTCCTCTTCCTCTCTCTGTCCTGCAGAGTCTGAGGAGGTTGACCCGTCTGGACCTTCAGGGCAACCAGCTGGCAGCGCTGCCCGTGGAGCTGCTGTCGCTGCGGTCGCTGAGCACGCTCAACGTGTCCCGTAACTGCGTGGGCCCCCTGCTGACCTTTGACCCCGCCGTGGCCTGCCCGTCGCTGCGGCAGCTCAACCTGTCCTTCAACCGGATCACGGCGTTCCCCCGAGAGCTCGGCCGCGCCACGGCCCGGCTGGAGGAGCTGTTCCTGGAAGGGTGAGCGCCGCGGCGATGACGTCATGATTTTAACGGGACCGCTCAAAAGTGGGCGGGCTCAGATTGACTGACGGATAAATGTCACGATGTGATTGGTTGATTTGGGCGGAGCCAGCTTTCCTCGGCACGCTTCATTTTTAATTTTAGAGGAATATTTATTGACATAAAAATACAAATAGATCGATCTCTGATGCATTTATTGTTCATTAAATTTAGGTGATATGACCTCAGAGGGCTTAAAAGGGCATTTTAAAATTTAATCTCAGCTTTAAATATATTCTAATTAATAAATAAAACTATTTGAGAAAAAGGATTTGCTTTTTTTAAATATAATAGTTTTATCCTTATAAAACTTTTAAAGGATTAAAATCATAATAATTAGCATCTTATTATATATATAATAAGACGTCTTAAATATATTCTAAATAATAAATAAAACTATTTAAGAAAAAGGATATCTTTTTTTCTAAATATATTAGTTTTATCCTTATAAAATGTTAAATGTCCAAGCTCAACACCAAACTTTTAAAGGATTAAAATCATTAGAATTAGCGTCTTATTATATATATTTATATATATATATATATTAGCGTCTTAAATATATTCTAAATAATAAATACAACTATTTCCTTTTTTAATATATATTAGTTTTATCCTTATAAAATGTTAAATGTCCGAGCTCGACACCAAACTTTCAAAGGATTAAAATCACAATAATTATCGTCTTATTCCCGCCTATTAATCTACTGAACAACCTGTAATCTTGTCATCTTCTTCACGTCAGAGCGACCTCATCATCCCCTCTTCTTTCTCTTCCCAGGAACGTTTTGACCGAGCTCTGCGAGCCGCTGCGGCTGCCGGAGCTCCGGCTGCTGGACGTGAGCAACAACCGCGTGGAGAACCTTTCCGTGGACTTCCTGAGCGGCTGCCCCAAGCTGGAGACCTTCAGCGCCGCCACCAACAGCATCGGTGAGGCTCCGTGCAGCCGGTGCAAACAGAAAAGGCCTCATTGGTTCGCCTTCCATGTAATCGATGCTCTCTGCGGGCGTCATGTGACCCATCATCAGATTACTGGATGTGGACTTGCAGTCTTAGAGAATATTCAAGCCACGAAACAAAAGATCTTTACATTCAATTTATTAGAGAAACTAGATTATCGGCTCGATGCTGAAGCCTCTGAGATGTAAGTGTCAGCAGGAAGATTGGCTTCTTCTACGGAGCTCTTCTTCATCGTTAATCTCTGGTGCACGGACACTTTGATCCAGTAATAGTAGTAACTTTAAATCACCGCCGCCTGGTCATATTTTAACATTCTGCAAGAGAGAAAAACAACTTAATTTTACTTAAAATTAATTAGTACAATCTTGAGTTATTCAGTGTTGAAATTTTTTTTTCTTTTCTTTTTTCCCCTAAAAAGTAAATAAAAATATACCTTTTTGAAACCAAATAGTTTCTGAAAATAATATTAGAAGAATTATATTCTCAGATACATAATTTCAAATGGCAACTATCAACAAGTCATAGATGACCTCGTTCCACATCCATATTTTGTGACGAGATATTGAAGATTGGTCCTGTGGATATACAGTATATGAAAAATAACTTTGTATAATCTTGAGTTATTCATTGTTGAATTTGAGGTTTTTATTGTTTTCTTTTCCTCCAAAAAGTAAATCAACCTTTTTGAAACCAAATAGTTTATGAAAACAATATTAGAAGAATTGTATTTGCAGATTTGACTAATTAAAATAAAAGAAGCTCTTTAGCAAAGAGGCACTTTTTTTTCATAATTTCAAATCGCAACTATCAACAAGAAGTGCAACTTATACACAACCTCGTTCCACATTCATATCTTGTGACTTGGAGATATTGAAGATTATCCTGTGGAATTATTTGAAACATTTATTTGTGTACAATCTGGAGTTATTCAGTGTTAAATTTCAGGGTTTTTATTTGTTTTATTTCTTCTCCAAAAAGTAAATTAACCTTTTTGAAACAAAATCATTTCTGAAAAAAATATTAGAAGAATTGTATTTGAAGATTTGAATTTCTATCATTATTTATTAAAAAAAGCTCTTTGTCAAATCGTAACTGTCAACAAGAAGTGAAAGTTCTAGATGACCTCATTCCACGTTCATATTTTGTGCCGTGGAGACTCAGACTCCTCTCCGATGTCCCCTCCAGGTTCTCTGTCTCACCTCCCGCCCAAGGTCACGACCCTGAAGCTCTCCAACAACAGCTTCACCGACGTCCCCGAGGCCATCCTCCGCCTCCCCAAGTGAGTCGGACAGTCCTCTCGCTCCCCGCCTCGCTCTGCGCGTCACCACAAGCTCTTCACCCTCCTCCTCCTCCTCCTCCTCCTCCTCCTCCTCCTCCTCCTCCCGTGTGTCCAGCTTGCGCTCCGTGGACATGAGAACCAACTGCATCGCCGCTCTGCCCGGTCCGGGCCTCTGGGAGTCCGGCAACCTCCGGGAGCTGATGTTCAGCCAGAACGCCATCCGGGTCCTGGACCTGAGCGGGCCGATCTCCAAGTGGACCCGACTGGAGAAGCTCCACCTGAGCGACAACAAGCTCACTCAGGTAAACCGATCGGAACGGCGCCGGACGAAAAAGCCGACGACGTCGCCGAGCGCGTCTGCGTCGTTGACGGCGCCGCCGCCTGTGGTCAGATCCCCCGACAGATCGGCCTGCTGGAGGGACTCACCTCGCTGGACGTGAGCCGCAACGCCAACGTGCGGTCCTTCCCCGACGAGATGGGGAGGCTGGGCCGCCTTTGGGACCTCCCGCTGGACGGCCTCCGACTCCAGCTGGACCTCAAGCTCATCGGCGGCAAGACCAAAGACATCGTCAGGTCTGCGATTTTTTTCTTCTTCTTCAAATCGGGTCTCGAACGCGCGAAGCGAACGCCGGTGACGACGGGCGTCCCTCCTTCCAGGTTCCTGCAGCAGCGGCTGAAGAAGGCGGTGCCGTACTACCGCATGAAGCTCATCGTGGTGGGGAACGCCGGCAGCGGGAAGACCGCCCTGATCCAGCAGCTGATGAAGCTGAAGCGCTCCTCCAACGCCAAGACGGCCGCCGTCGGCATCGACGTCCGCGACTGGACCGTGAAGGAGCGGGACAGGAAGAGGATGGTGCTGAACGTCTGGGACTTCTCGGGTGAGAGGAGTCGTCTTCTCGATGCTTTCTCGATGGAGGTAGACGAAACCCAGTAGATCGAGTCCAAATCCTCCGAGTTATCGAGGTGTGGAATCGGGAGAAAAAAATCGCTAATTTAGATTTAAAATCGCAGTGAAGAGCGATCGGTAATAAATGAACGAATCCGTTAACGGAGCCGAGGAAAAACAAACACGAATGAAGACGTTCGTCGTTTCATTTCATCGTTTCCAACGTTCACCTCGTTTAAAAACACCCGTGTTGTTTTTGGCGGCCCCTGTGGCCGAAGGCGGTAGTGTCTTTGTAAAAAAATAGAAAACCTCTCGGCATGTCTTCCGCGCTCCGTCCTGGTTCTGGTTCTCCCGTTGCCTCCCACCCCTCCAGCAACAACCGGTGGTCTCGTTGAATCATGACGTCGTACGGAGGCTTCGGGATTCAAACCCGAGACCTTTTCATCGTCAGTTCGGCGTTATTTTGCGTCTCCGCCCGCAGGAGGAGAGGAGTTCAGCGGCTCTCACCCTCACTTCCTGACCTCCAGAGCTCTCTACCTCGTGGTCTACAACCTCAGCAAAGGCGCCGGGCAGGTGGACGCCCTCAAGCCCTGGCTCTTCAACATCAAGGTGAGGCCCCCAGATTACATTATACAACGTCTCAAATGAGGGAGGCGGGGCTTCAGATGTCAGGTCGTTTTTTGAGGAAGTGATATTCGATGGTTCGCTCGTCTGTGTTTGTGTCATTTTGGTCATTTTGGTTTAAAGTCGATCGTCACTTACAACTTAGAAACACTTAATAAATAAAATATATACAAACCAAGTCATGCCGTCTGAAATTGGTGAATAATTTAAAATGTAAAAAACTAAATAATCAGAAATGTAATAGAAGCATCTCACGAGGGAAACTTCAACGGCATATTTAAAAAACAAATCACAGAAAAGATGGATTCAGGTGTCATATTTTGAGAAACAACTTTGATATTCAAACAGAGGAGTCGCCCCCTGGTGGTCAGGAGAGAGAATGCAGCTTTAACACATGAAGCATCGACTTCTATACAATGTAAAAAACAAAACAATCAGAAATGTAATAAAAGCATCTCACGAGGGAAACTTCGACGGCATATTTTTAAAAAGAAAAGATGGATTCAGGGTCATATTTGGAGAAACAACTTGGATATTCTATACAATGTAAAGCGGTACATTTGCAAGAACCTCATCACATTATATGTAATCACATTCAGCGATAAGGAAATACGAGCAACTCCATTACAGAATCACCGTATTATTCAATTACCAATAACTTCCTGGAAATTCCTGGTTTTTCCTTTTAATATTATATTATTATTTAACTTAATTCCCTTGTTTTAAAATAAAAATGCTTTAGAAGAAGTAATTCTTGCCTCCAAGCCTCTGGTCCAAAATGCGAAGTGGAACATTCGCAAGAAACAAATCACAAGTTTATGATAATTTGTATTTATTTATTAAGACTGAGATTGGTAAATTTATAATTTATTGAGACGGAGATTGTTAAAAATCTTAAATCTTAAAAAAAGAAACGCCTAAAAGTCAGAGAGTTCTCAGGAAGGTAAACTGCATGACTTGGGACCGCCTCCTTCGGGCCCGTCAGCCGGTAGTGGATGACCTCATTAAATTATACCTTATCGCATTTAGCGATAAGGAAATACTTGTACCTCTATCCCCTCATCACTGTATCATCCAAGGCATCCGGCCCTTTAAGAGACTTCTTCTATCCACCGTTTACATCCTGGACATTCCTGTTTCAACAAGTCACTACATTCTCATGTTCTGGTGAATCCCTCCAGGCCGCCGCCCCCCTGTCGCCGGTCATCCTGGTGGGGACCCACTTGGACGTGAGCGGCGAGCTGCAGGTCCAGGCCTGCCTGACCCGGATCCGGGAGGAGCTGCTGAACCACCAGGGCTTCCCGGCCATCCGGGACTACCACATGGTCTCGGCCTGCGAGGACTCGGACGCCGTGGCCAAGCTGCGCAAGGCCATCGCCAGGGAGGCCGCCGGCTTCAAGGTCCAAGACGACCATCTTCCCCCCCCCCCCCGCCCCTTTTGGCTCTTTTAGGCTCCGCCCCTGTCCTCACCCTCCCCCCCCCACACTTTTTTTTGTCGCTTCCCTGCAGATCCAGGGTCAGCCCGTGATGGGCCAGCTGGTTCCGGACAGCTACGTGGAGCTGGAGCGCCGGGTTCTGCAGGAGAGGGCCAGGGCTCCCCCCGGGTTCCCCGTGCTGCGGCGCCGCCAGCTGCTGCAGCTCGTCCAGGAGAGTCAGCTGCAGCTGGAGGAGGCGGAGCTTCCCCACGCCGTCCACTTCCTCAGTGAAGCCGGTGAGCCGCAGATATGACCTCGATGCTCCTGTTTTATTTAGACGACACCTCAAGGCAACCAGGTGTATGACTGCTTCCTCTTCTTCCTCTTCTTCTTCCTCTTCTTCCTCTTCTTCCTCCTCTCTGAAGGGGTTCTACTGCACTTTGATGATCCTGCTCTTCAGCTCCAGGACCTCTACTTCATCGACCCCCAGTGGCTGTGCAACATCATCTCCCAGGTAACACAGATACGCTCCATTTAAAGAAATCACATAAGCTCCGCCCCTAAAGCGTCCCCTGCTTTATGGTCATTTTGACTCTAAATGACCATAAAGTTTAAATGATGACATCATGCTGTATAGAAGAAGACTTGAAACTAGAGAGTGAGACATAAACTCATGTTCACAATGTTTACTGAGGGAATACATCAAGAGAAGTAGTCATTATATAGACTTCTATACAACCAGAGGAGCCCCCTGGTGGTCAGGAGAGAGAATGCAGCTTTAATGAAGCATATACTTCTATACAACCAGAGGAGTCGCCCCCTGGTGGTCAGGAGAGGTAATGCCAGCTCATGACGCTTCCACACCGGTTTCCCTTTTCCTTTAACGTTCGTGTTTTACATCCTATCGGTGACACGATGTCGCTGTTCTTCTTCTTCTTCTTGTTCTTGTTCTTGTTCTTCTTCTTCTCCTCCTCCTCCTCCTTCTCCTCTTGTGCGTAGAAGCTGACGTTGAAGAGCGGTGGCTTCTGGGAGCCGCCCCAAGGCGTGGTGCAGCGCTCGGCGGTGGAGCAGTTCCTGTCTGAGAGCCGGTGTTTCCCCCAGAGCCTCCTGCCGCAGTTCCTCAAGCTGCTGGAGAAGTTCCAGATCGCTCTGCCCTTCGGCGAGGACCAGCTGCTGGTGCCCAGCAGGTATGTTGTTGTTGTTGTTGTTGTTGTTGTTTAAGGGACCGTAGAGAAAGCCCTCGTCTCTTCCCATTGGTCAGTTTGTCCAAACACCGGCCGGCGATCGAGCTGCCGCACTGCGAGAACTCCGAGGTGATCGTGCGTCTGTACGAGATGCCGTACTTCCCCATGGACTTCTGGTCCCGCCTGATCAGCCGCCTGCTGGAGGTCTCGTCCCACCTGCTTTGCGGAAGAGGTAAACCCGAAGGCCCCGTTCACCACCGGGATGGGGTGGGGGGGCGCCGCTCCGCAGATGCGAAAAGCTCACGTGACTCGTCTCGCCGTGTGTGTGAAACAGAAAAGGCGGTGCGACCCAACCGGGTCTACTGGCGGAGGGGCGTGTACCTGAGCTGGTCCCCGGAGGCCTACTGCCTGGTGGAGGCGTCCGCGGGGGAGGGGAACCCCTCCAGCTTCGTCCGGATCACGGTGCCCTCCTCACGCAAAGGTGAGTCTTGTAAAAAAAACTGAACTGCATCACGTCTTTGAGAGGGAGGAGTTAACCCCCCCCCCCCCCTCCAGGCCGGGTGCTGCTGGGCCGGCTGGTGGACCACGTGGACTCCCTGCTGGAGGAGTGGTTCCCCGGGCTGCTGAGCACCGACGTGCACGGCAGCGGCGAGGCGCTGCTCAAGAGGTGGGCCCTGTTCAGCTTCCAGGACGGGACGGACCGGAGCAAGATCCTGCTGGAGGACCTGTTCCCCTGCTTCGACCGCGGTGCGTACAAAACAAACAACAACGACGACCTCATCGTGAAGCGAAGTGCCTGGACTACGAGGGTGACCGCATGAAGGACTCTTGACACAACGCGCGTGTGACGTTTCATCGTGTCGATGATGTCATCATCGATCCTAGACTTCCTGCTGGTGGACCCGGAGGACCCCCGCTGCACCCTCCCCGTCTCTCAGATCGCCCCCGACTTGGTGCTGATGGACCAGCCTGCAGGGATCATCCTGGACGCCGGAGCGCTGCACATCGACATGTCCGCAGAGAACCGGCTGGGTAGGTACCCCCTGTTCTCTACGGGTTCTCTACGGGTTCTCTACGGGTTCTCTCTCGTCAAACACTCGTCCTCCTCCTCCTCTCCCAGGGGACGGGGGCTTCGGGACGGTGTACCGGAGCGTCTACAAGAACGAAGAAGTGGCGGTGAAGCTGTTCAACAAGCACGCGTCCGAGCTCCACATCCACAGGCTCCTCCGACAGGTACCGCGGAGCTTTTCAAAATAAAAGACCGGCCCGAGGGAGCTCCCCGCGGACGGCCGCTCACCGCGTCTTCTCCGCCCTCCTCCAGGAGCTGGTGGTGCTGGGTCGCCTCCGTCACCCCAGCCTGGTGGGCCTGCTGGCGGCCGGCTGCTCCCCTCCGGTGCTGGTGATGGAGCTGGCTCTGAAGGGCTCGCTGGACTTCCTGTTTGAGCACGAGCGCGGCGGCCTCAACAGGAAGCTGCAGCACAGGATCGCCCTGCAGGTGGCCGACGGACTCAGGTACCACCGCTCGAGATATCATTTAAAATGCATTTAAAATCAATCTAAAAACATTATAAGTATGTTTATACTACATTAAATACATAAGTATGTTTATACTACATTAAATACATAAGTATGTTTATACTGCATTAAAGACATTATAAGTATGTTTATACTACATTAAAGACATTATAAGTATGTTTATACTACATTAAATACATAAGTATGTTTATACTGCATTAAAGACATAAGTATGTTTATACTGCATTAAAGACATTATAAGTATGTTTATACTACATTAAAGACATTATAAGTATGTTTATACTACATTAAAGACATAAGTATGTTTATACTACATTAAAGACATTATAAGTATGTTTATACTGCATTAAAGACATTTTAAGTATGTTTATACTGCATTAAAGACATTATAAGGATGTTTATACTGCATTAAAGACATTATAAGTATGTTTATACTGCATTAAAGACATGATAAGTATGTTTATACTGTATTATAATACATTATAAGGATGTTTATACTGCATTAAAGACATTATAAGTATGTTTATACTACATTAAAGACATAAGTATGTTTATACTACATTAAAGACATTATAAGTATGTTTATACTGCATTAAAGACATTATAAATATGTTTATACTGCATTAAAGACATTATAAGTATGTTTATACTGCATTAAAGACATTATAAGTATGTTTATACTGCATTAAAGACATTATAAATATGTTTATACTGCATTAAAGACATTATAAATATGTTTATACTGCATTAAAGACATTATAAGGATGTTTATACTGCATTAAAGACATTATAAGTATGTTTATACTGCATTAAAGACATGATAAGTATGTTTATACTGTATTATAATACATTATAAGTAGGTTTATTCTGCATTAAGGACCAATCCTCAGAGTTCTTTATAACACGGTTGTGTTCAGGTACCTCCACTCCTCCATGATCATCTACCGGGACCTGAAGCCGCACAACGTGCTGCTCTTCAACCTGAAGACCGACTCGGAGATCATCGCCAAGATCACCGACTACGGCATCGCCCAGTACTGCTGCAGCATGGGCGTGAGGAGCTCGGAGGGCACGCCGGGTCAGAACACAGCATCTATAGAGATATATTTAGATGTATTTATATATATATAGAGTGCACAGCTCACCTGAGGGTCCCTCTCTGTGTCCGGCAGGTTTCCGAGCCCCGGAGGTCGCCCGGGGCAACGTGACCTACAACCAGCAGGCCGACGTGTTCTCCTTCGGCCTGCTGCTCTACGACCTCCTGACCTGCGGAGAGAGAATCTCCGACGGCATGAAGTTCCCCAGCGAGTTCGAAGAGGTGGCCGTGCAGGGGAAGCTGCCAGGTGACCACGACGCAGACGGGGTTTTAATTGTGTCTAAATGTCCCTTTTGGGTGTTTTTATGTGAAGCGCTGAATAAACGAACTTCCCTTGAACACACCAGACCCAGTGAAACACTACGGCTGCTCCCCGTGGCCGGGCTTCCAGGCGCTGATGAAGGACTGTCTGAGGGAAAGCCCTCAGGGTCGGCCCACCTCTGCTCAGGTGAGGGGGAGTATTAGCGGTAGTGGAGCGCCCCCTGGTGGTGGCATCGATGTACAACCCCCCCTGTGGCCCTTTAACGCACAGCTAACGGGTGTTGGTGTCTTCTGTGACGTGTGCAGGTGTTCGACCGGCTGAACTCCGGGGAGATGTTGTGCCTGATGAGGGAGCTGCCGGTTCCCCGGGTGTCCAACGCCGAGTGCCTGGCGGTGAGCGGCGGCGGCGCCGACGGGCCCCCGGACGGCCACCAAGCCTGGCTGGGCGGAGGCAGCAGCGCCCAGAGACTCGGCTCCATCACGGCGGTGGACCTGGACGACGGCACCGTCACCACGCAGGTACCATGAATAGTATTTAATATATTATTATTATAGGAATTATGCATGAATATAAATATAAATATTTTATAAATCATTATTTATTAAATCTGTAATTCACCATTATTATAAATATATATTATATATATATAAATAGTAATTCACCATGAATATAAATATTTTATAAATCATTATTTATTAAATCTGTAATTCACCAACAACATTATTATTATTATTTTTTTACTAAATTACTGTTTGTTTTTTATTTTTGTATATTATTATAACATGCATGACAGATATTATATATATTATATATATCTGAATTACAGAATTTAATCAATATAATATATATATATATATTATATTTATTAAATCTGTATTTCACCCACAGCATTAAATATTTTTTACTAACTTACTGTTCGTTTTTAATTTTATTATATTATAACATGCATGACTGATATTTTATAATTATATAATATATATATATATATAATATTTATTAAATCTATAATTCACCCACAGCATTATTTTTGTCATTTTATTTTATTTTTTCTAACTTACTGTTTGTTTTTTATTTTATTTTGGAATTCTCGCCCCTTGCTACAAGTCAAACCTCGGACTTCCTGTTTACACGGCGTCTCTCTCTCTCCTGCAGGAAATGGACTCCGGTCCCGTCTCGTGTCTCGTGACGGTCCAGATCCCGGGCGAGGCGTGTGATTGGCTCGTGGCCGGCACCCAGTCCGGCTCCTTGGTGGTCTTCAGCGCTCGGGACCCGTCGACTCGGCACCGCCTGCAGAGCGTCGCGGATGCCGTCACCTCGCTGTACTTCCACGTGCACCCTCGTCACGCGTAAGATGTCCCGTGATGTGTACGATGTTATTTGTACGATGTTATTTGTGCGAGTTTTGTTCCGACGAGGCTTCCAGAGCCGATGATGAGAGTTTGAGGGATGCTGGTCATCGGCCCGTGGTCATGATCCAGACACCAGTATCACACATTGGGATTTACTGCACTAATTATATAACAGTGATTTGGTCTTAAACATCAGAGACTAATTTATTTTATAGACTGTTTATATTTATATTTAATTATATATATATATATATGTATATATATATTGTATTTATTTATATATATTTGTATTTATTTATGTATTTATATATATACTTTTATTTATATATGTATATATACATATATTTATTTGTGTGTGTATATATTTATTTGTGTGTGTATATATAAATATATTTATTTGTATATATCTATTTATTTATTTATATATATTTATATTTGTGTCTATATTTATTTGTATACATATATTCATTTGTGTTTATTTATTTGTATATATATATTTATATATATATATATATTTGTGTACATTTATTTGTGTATATATATGTATTAGTGTACATATATATATATTTGTAAATATTTATTTGTGTGTATATATATTTAGAATGTTTTTTTTACTGTCTATCCAGCCAGAGAAAGAGTTACCTGCTGGTCGGGTCGGCGGACGGCGTCCTCACCGTGTTCGAGGACTCGGTCCTCCAGGTAAATATGACGTAAAGATCCCTCGCGTTCGATTCCCCAACCTGCCACCTGCCATCTCTGACCTCTCCCCCCCCTCCTCCTCCAGCAGGAGAACGGGCAGCCGGTCAAAACACTCGCGGTGGGCCACGCCCACTCGCCCGTGGTGTGCCTGGGCCCGTCGTCCCACCCGCTGGACAGCAGGGCCGTGTGGGCCGGCTGCGGCGCCGCCATCTTCTCCTTCACCGCCGACTACGACGTCTGCAAGAGCATCGACACCCGGCGCGGCCTCCCGCCGCGGTGAGCGCCGCTCCCCTCAGGGTCAACCGTCACGCGGTTTGGATGTGAGTGTTCACGTCTTTTTGTCCTGCAGGCAGCGGCGGTCGCCGGACGGCGGCGAGGCGTGCGGCGGCGGCGGCGAGGCGTTCGTGTCGCAGCTGGTCGTGGACAAACACGTGTACCTGAGCAAAGCCGGGGCGGCGAGCGTGGAGGTCTGGGACAAGCGGGCCGAGAGGATGTTGGACCACGTCGACTGCGCTGAGATCCTCGGGTAAAAACACACACCTGTGTTTATTATTTATTTCTATCCATCATCTTGAAGACTAACAGGTCTGAGCTTTAATTTAGTTTAATGTGACACTGATTTATGTTTAACGTCCTCAATGTGGTCGCAGAAAAGGAACATCAAAGGAACATCAAAGGAACATCGATTAGATTATTTCATCCAGAATTTTATTCTGTTACGGAGATGAATAAAGATACATCTTCATTTTGTATAAGCGGTCTTCACTTCTACAGGCCACACGTTTATTCCTATAAATGACATGGCATTTATTTTGTAGTTGACATTCCGTCCCCTCAGAGACACCGAGGAGGACGTTTGCTATATATATATATATACAATATATATATATTGTATATATATATATATACAATATATATATCTACAACAAACATCCTCTTACCACAACTACAAGAAAAGAAAAAGAATAATAAATAAATAAATATTTAGAAAAGAAACAAATAGTGAAAGACGTCTTTTCCCGCCAAAATAAAATGTCAACAGAACCAAACAGGATCTTTGTGCCTTGTGTAGATGATGCAGTGCATTGACTGCATCTCTCTCTCTCTCTCTCTCTCTCTCTCCCCCCCCAGGATGAAAGGCGTCGAGGTGACGTCCCTGCTAGTGCAGAGCGCTGCAGTGCTGTGGGTGGGCACTAGGGGGGGCCACCTGCTGCTGCTGGAGCTCTCCTCCCACCGGGCGCTGCAGGTCGTCGGGCCGCGTGGCTCCGCTGTCCTCTGCATGGCCTCGGCGCTCATCGGTAGTAACCATAGTAACGAGACCTTTTCTGTGTTATTTATTCATACTTGACTCGTTTTCCGTGGCTCTCTGTGCTAACGTTGATCGTTTTAGTCGCTATGAGTCGTTAAACTTTTTTTTAAATGGCCGCCGCTCTGCTCATCCAGCGCGATGAATGTCGACTTGTTTCTACTGAGCTTTAAAAAAATATATTCATAAAATCAATATATAAAATATAAAATATGATAATTCATATAAAAATATTAATATTAAAAATATTAAACATTTTAAATAATAAAATATATAAATTAAAATATATATATATTTTTTTACCTGAGGTAGAATACCACTGTACTCAGATGAGGGGAACAGATATATATTTTTCGAACATTAAATCATGTCAACATATACACAGGTATGGACCTGGAAGTGAGCGTGATTTGTCTCCTTTTTAATAATTTATGCATTTGTGTGCAGGCATGAGAATCCCTCACCTTTCGGCGAAATTCGCCGTTTTGAAACCAAAATAGGTGACTTACGTGAATCGTGTAGATCCAAAGAGTTTTTGTTTTGGGATAGGGGGGGGCGGTCAATTGGCCGGCCGGCGTTTATGAGATTGGAGTGGGACACGGAGAAAATGTGGAGTGGTGCTCTTCGCAATAGAACATCTTTGATGGGACGTGTCGCGTCTCGGCCAATCAGCGTCAAGATGTCTTCAGCGTTTGGTGGTTTAGGTTAGCTTGAATGTTAGCCCGCTACATCTGCTGCTGTCACGCTGCACGGTGTAGCGATGCTAACAAAGTACCCGTACGTTAAACACGATGTGATTTAGCATATTTTTAGTGTCGATACTTCATTAAGAGAGCGATCAGAGCGCACGCGCTGCTCCGTGTCGAGCTGTCTGCGCAGCGCTCACAGAGAGGGGCGTTAAGTGGCGGAATTTTCGGCTTTAAAAATAAAAAATGCCAGAAGTGAAATGTTTAAGTTCAGTCTGTAAAGTTGTGTAACTCTACAGCTGCTCATCCTGATGAACTGTGTATCATCTGGTCAGATACAGCCTAACGGCCTCATAGTGTATAATCAATGCTATGATGGCTCCATGTAGTTTCATTAATATCTTGTAGGCTAATACTAATATTACTGCCATTTGTTAAGTGTTGAAAAAGTTGGGAAAAAGTTAACCGTACAGATATTTTATTTATTACTATTATAGATAAATATACCAGTATCGTATTTATGGTATACTGTTTTATGGTATTGTATCAGTATCATGATATTTATGGCAGGTATGGTATAGATTAGAAGATCGTGACAACCAGCAAGAGGCAGAACAGAGTCAGACTCGAGGAACAGACTCGAGGAACAGACTCGAGGAACAGACTCGAGGAACAGACTCATGGCTCAGCAGAGCACAAGACTTGAAGACTTGTTCACGCCAACAACAAAAAAAGGAAGTTGGTTCATGAATGACCATATTATACACAATATTACTATTATTAAAGGGCCTCATCACTGACTTGGTGTCAGAATGGAGGTACTATAGATTATCATACAACGTCCAACATCGATGTCCGTGGAAGTCACCCCCCCCCCCCCCGCACGCCTATCCTTCTCACCTTTTTCACCCCTGACCCGTTTTCATGCCTGTGTGTGTTTGATAGTGTATTTATGTGTTTGTATGTAGCATGGTGTCACGCATGTTGTCATGGCGACTGTGTGAGGACGCGTTACTAAATATTTTTCGGAGCACCACGTTGCTTAAATATGCATATTAATGGTTTTGCATCGGTCCCGATATTTATGTTTGTATCGAGGTTTATTATCACCAATCCTTCCTCTGAAGCCACGCTGTCTTTTCTCCTCACCAGAAACACTAAACTGGAAGAACGTGGTTCTGGTTCTGGGCCGGAGACCCCCGCAGGACGCGGGTCCGCTGGACGAGGAGTCGGTGCTGATGGTGTGGAACGCCTCGCTGCCGATGGAGGTCAAGGACCTGGACAAGCACAGCGAGAAGAGGCGGCAGATGGCGGTCCGGATGAGCGAGCAGCTCCATCACGACTGAGCCGCACACACACACACACACACACACACACACACACAGGTACGTCTGCGTGTGTTTTATTCTTGTAACGGTGCTTAAAAGTTACCGCGAGGAACTTTTAACTATTTGTGAAACGTTCTATTTTAATTGTGAAGATGTTCTGTTTCTACGTCGTTGAATAAGTGAATAGTTTTAATCTAGTACCGGACGGGTCACAACCAGAACCCGGCCTGAGTGGGGTCCGACTCGGTCGAGTGGGAGGAAACACTCCCGCTCGTGTCCACAGGGGGCGCCAAAACCAACACAATGAAAGTTCCTCGCAGTAACTTCAATGTTGTTGTCACGTATTTAATTTGCCTCAATTTAGTCAATATATGTTTCAATATGTAATGAGTAGTAGTTGTAGAGGAGTAGTAGTAGTGGTGGTAGTGGTAGTAGTGGTAGTAGAGGAGGAGTAGTAGTGGTAGTGGTGGTAGTTGTAGTGGTGGTAGTGGTGGTGGTAGTAGAGGAGTAGTAGTGGTAGTGGTGGTAGTGGTAGTAGTGGTAGTAGAGTAGTAGTAGTGGTAGTAGAGGAGTGGTAGTGGTAGTAGAGGAGTAGTAGTGGTAGTAGTGGTAGTGGTGGTAGTAGAGGAGTAGTAGTAGTGGTAGTAGAGGAGTAGTAGTGGTAGTGGTGGTAGTAGAGGAGTAGTAGTGGTAGTAGTAGTGGTAGTAGAGGAGTAGTAGTGGTGGTAGTGGTAGTGGTAGTAGTAGTGGTGGTAGTGAGAGTAGTGGTGGTGGTGGTAGTAGTGGTAGTGGTGTAGTAGTGGTGAGTAGTGGTAGTGGTAGTAGGAGTAGTGGTGGTAGTGAGTAGTGGTGGTGGTGGAGAGGTGTAGTGGTGGTGGTAGAGTGGTGGTGGAGTAGTGAGTGGTGAGTGGTGGTGGTAGTAGTGGTAGTAGTGGTAGTGGTAGTGGTAGTAGTAGTGGTGGTAGAGGAGTAGTAGTGGTGGTAGAGTAGTAGTGGTAGTGGTAGTAGTGGTAGTAGTGGTAGTGGTAGAGAGGTAGTGGTGGTGGTGAGTAGTGGTAGTGGTGGTAGGTGAGAGTGAGTGGTAGTGGTGGTGGTGGTAGTGGGAGTAGTAGTGAGTGGTAGTAGTGGTGGAGTAGTGGTAGTGGTGGTAGTAGAGGAGTGGTAGTGGTAGTAGTAGTGGTAGTAGAGGAGTAGTAGTGGTGGTAGTAGTGGTAGTGGTAGTAGTGGTAGTAGTAGTGGTAGTAGTGGTAATATCTACTTCTGAATTATATTTTGTTTTGCAGTGTCGGTGGAAAAGGGATCGACTCTCCGGTGGCTCGATGTCTCACGTTGAAGGTTCACCTCTCAGAGCACTGGCCAGCAACTCGGGGGGAGAGGGGGGGGGGAGCACGTTGCAATCAATCAATCATAAACAAACTCAGTTTCTGAAGACGCACTTGTAAAAATGATTGTCTGTGTTTTAGAATCTTTAGTAATCTCATGAAGCCGTCGTTCCTCATGAGTGACGCGGCGCCCGGCCGTTGTTTTTAATCCGCAGCGTCGTTTCCACAAAGAAGCCAAACGGGGGGAAGTCGCCTCTAAAAGTTTACATTTTGATTATTTATTCTCAGCTCGTTCAGAACAAAGTGGCTTTGTACAAAGTGTTTACGTCACGCCCTCAGTCACTGTGACGGCCTCCTGTCGATGAACACAAGGAAAACATGTCAATTAAATCTTTTGTTTTGATTTTATAAATATGTTTCTGTCTTATTTTTGTGTATTTTGTGTGTGTTATTGCATCACTCGCGTTATTGACATGACAATATCTTGTTCTTATGTTTCTGAGGAGACGGACAGAAATAATCACATTAGTTTTCCGGCTGTGGATCAAATTCGATCTTTAATTTTTGACGTGGGAAGAAAAAAGAAACAAAGAAAAAGACATTTTGCATTTTGAAGCCATTTCATGAAAAACAAAATACAGTTCTGTACAAGGAGGACTCGGTCCTCACGGACATCGACACATGAGTAAAAAACAAAGACACGAGGAGTTAAGGGCTTGAAGTGCTTCTGAACCTTGAACACACACTGGGCGTTATATCCAAACTTAGAGATAAATACAGGACTGTCTCAGAAAATTAGAATATTGTGATAAAGTTCTTTATTTTCTGTAATGCAATTAAAAAAACAAAAATGTCATGCATTCTGGATTCATTACAAATCAACTGAAATATTGCAAGCCTTTTATTCTTTTAATATTGCTGATTATGGCTTACAGCTTAAGAAAACTCTAAAATCCTATCTCATAAAATTTGAATATTTCCTCAGACCAAGTTTAAAAAAAGATTTATAACAGCAAAACAAAATCAAACATTTGAAAATGTGTTTCGAGTTAATTAGACGATTCAAGTGATTTGTTTAATACCCTACTAGTATACTTTTTCATGATATTCTAATATTTAGAGATAGGATATTTGAGTTTTCTTAAGCTGTAAGCCATAATCAGCAATATTAAAAGAATAAAAGGCTTGCAATATTTCAGTTGATTTGTAATGAATCCAGAATGCATGACATTTTTGTTTTTTTAATTGCATTACAGAAAATAAAGAACTTTATCACAATATTCTAATTTTCTGAGACAGTCCTGTATATTTATAATATTTATATTATATTTACAGAATACCTTCTTTTTTTAAATATACAACGTCCGTCACGTATTCTATAAACAAATATAAATGACTTAGGCACGCTTTGTCTCAAACAAAACAATCGTGGGAGTTCCAACGAGTCGGACCGGAAATTTTCAGAGGACAACATTTTTTTTTTTTTAAATGGCCGTCTGAATGCTACTCCTCATCTCATTGGCCAGCAGTTAAAAAAAGGGGGCGGGGCAAAGGGGGGCATAATGTACACAACCATATTTTTACAGCAGGACTCAAAGAGGGCTCACGGATACGAGCCCCAAACTTGACCTCTTGACCTTTGACTGAGCGCTGCTCCTTTTGGAGGAGGAGGAGCCAGAGCGAGGGGGGGAGGGGGGGGAGTTCACTCCTCTTTTATTTTATTGTGTGTGTTTACTTTACAGTTACATCAGGTTCAGAGACGACAAATAAGAAAAGCAGCTACGATATCTACAGAGAATATACAGGAGTGGAATATACACGAATGACACTAAACGCACGCGGAGGGGCGGGGCGAGGAGGAGGGGGAGGAGTCTATAAGTCCGACTCGGGCATGTCCGGCATGTCGGTCATCAGGTACCCGATGCCGTAGCGGCCGTTGGGTGCGGTGTCGGCTTCGGGGCCGCCGCCGCCCGGCTTGCGGTAGATGTTGTTGCCGGGCGACGGCGCCTCGCTGGGCGCCTTGGCCCGGATCAGGCTGGTGTCGTCGTCCTCCTCGCCGACCGGCCGCGCCGCCTCCTGGATGATGCGGCCCTTCTTGTAGGCGACGGCGGAGAGGCCGCCGGCGGCGCCGTCGTCGATGACGTTGAAGTAGCGCAGCAGGAAGACGACGGGCACGGGGAGCACGGCCACCACCACCAGGGAGATGCAGAGCGCCATGCCCCACGGGGGGAAGGGCAGCACCCGCTCCTTGGCCTGCAGCGGGGACGGGAGGTTGTTGTTGTTGTTTAGGGTTTACGTCAAGAACATTGGAAAGATGGTTCAGCAGAGGCGGGAAAACACTCAGGTTGTATAGAAGAAGTGGACATATTCTTAGAATTCGAAGTTCTGGTAGAGACCTGTCAATCACAATAAGCCCCGCCCCTAAAGCATCCCCTGCTTTACTCTAAATGACCATAAAGTATAAATGATGACATCATAATGCACTAAATGATGACATCATGCTGTATAGAAGACTTGAAACTAGAGACTGAGACATAAACTCATGTTTACAATGTTTACTGAGGGAATACATCAAGAGAAGTAGAGTCACTATATAGACTTCTATACAACCAGAGGAGCCCCCTGGTGGTCAGGAGAGAGAATGCAGCTTTAACACATGAAGCATAGACTTCTATACAACCAGGAGTCGCCCCCTGGTGGTCAGGAGAGAGAATGCAGCTTTAACACATGAAGCATAGACTTCTATACAACCAGAGGAGTCGCCCCCTGGTGGTCAGGAGAGAGATTGCATCTTTAACACATGAAGCATAGACTTCTATACAACCAGGAGTCGCCCCCTGGTGGTCAGGAGAGATAATGCAGCTTTAACACATGAAGCATAGACTTCTATACAACCAGATGAGTCGCCCCCTGGTGGTCAGGAGAGAGAATGCAGCTTTAACACATGAAGCATAGACTTCTATACAACCAGTCGCCCCCTGGTGGTCAGGAGAGAGAAGGCAGCTCTGGCCTCACCTCCTCCTGTATCCAGGCGCTGTAGCTGGGCGGCACCATGGCCAGCTGGATGAAGCTGGCGCCCAGCAGCAGCAGCAGCAGCGTCGGCGTGACGTACTTCCACATGTAGTAGTAGAACCGGTACGGCGTGAAGCCCAGCATGTCCGTCAGGTCCTCAAAGAACCTGGGGGGGCGGGTTGTTCATCATGGGACATGAAATCACGTGTTCATTTGTTGAACACGGTGAGCCGCTCACTTGTCGATGCCGTAGACCCAGGCCACCGCCACGTTCTCCAGCACGACCACGATGAGCAGCGGCAGCGTCGCCGAGTAGTCGTCGAACATCGCCACGAAGTAGTTCCCCGAGCGCTGGACGAACAGCAGGCCGATGGAGAAGGCCAACGCACAGCAGCCCACTGCGGGGGGGAGGCCGTCACCACGGCAACGCCACCGTTAGACCAAGACATTAGCCTGACCCATTAGCCTGACCCATTAGCCTGACCCATTAGCCTGACCCATTAGCCTGACCCATTAGCCTGACCCATTAGCCTAACCCTGACCCATTAGCCTGACCCATTAGCCTAACCCTGACCCATTAGCCTGACCCATTAGCCTAACCCATTAGCCTAACCCATTAGCCTGACCCATTAGCCTGACCCATTAGCCTAACCCATTAGCCTGACCCATTAGCCTAACCCATTAGCCTGACCCATTAGCCTGACCCATTAGCCTAACCCTGACCCATTAGCCTGACCCATTAGCCTAACCCTGACCCATTAGCCTGACCCATTAGCCTAACCCTGACCCATTAGCCTAACCCTGACCCATTAGCCTGACCCATTAGCCTAACCCTGACCTATTAGCCTGACCCATTAGCCTGACCCATTAGCCTGACCCTGACCCATTAGCCTAACCCATTAGCCTGACCCATTAGCCTGACCCATTAGCCTGACCCTGACCCATTAGCCTAACCCATTAGCCTGACCCATTAGCCTGACCCTGACTATTAGCCTAACCCATTAGCCTGACCCATTAGCCTAACCCATTAGCCTAACCCATTAGCCTGACCCATTAGCCTAACCCATAAGCCTAACCCTGACCCATTAGCCTGACCCATTAGCCTCGGTGTACCCCGTCACTGAACTCCCTTCACAGATACGTTAGCTCCGCCGCCTCCTTGACCTTTGACCTTTCCCTGGCGTCCCGGGGCTCTGACCTGTGAGGAGCTCCTTGCGGACCTTGAAGGTGTCGATGAGCGGCGTGAGGATGCCCTCGATGGTGCCGAACATGCTGCCCAGGCCCAGGTTCACCAGCATCAGGAAGAACATCACGGACCAGAAGGGCGACGCCGGGAAGTGAGTCATGGCCTCCGTGAAGGCGATGAAGGCCAAGCCTGTGCCCTGGACCGTCTGGAGGAGGAGGAGGAGGAGGAAGAAGAGTAGGAAGAAGGAGGAAAAGGATGAAGGGGGAAGAAGAAGAAGAGGAGGAGGAGGAAGAAGAGGAGGAGAAGAAGAAGAAGAAGAAGAAGAAGGAGGAGGAGGAGGAGGAGGAGGAAGAAGAAGAGTTCAGTGTCCAGGAGTTCTCTGATTGGCCCTCTTTAATATATTCATATATATTTGTATATTCTTATATATTTATATATCTATAAATTTATATTCTTATATATTTATATTCTTGTATTCTTATATATTTATATATCTATATATTTATATTCTTATATATTTATATTCTTGTATTCTTATATATTTATATATCTATATATTTATATATATTTATATTCTTATATATTTATGTTCTTATATATTTATGTATTTTTATATTCTTATATATTTATATATATTGATATTCTTATATATTGATATTCTTATATATTTATGTTCTTATATATTTATATTCTTATATATTTATATTCTTATATATTTATATTCTTATATATTTATGTTGTTATATATTTATATATATTTATATTCTTATATATTTATATTCTTATATATTTATATTCTTATATATTTATGTTGTTATATATTTATATTCTTATATATTTATTTATTCTTATATATTTATATTCTTATATTCTTATATATTATATATCTATATATTCGTCTCTGGTACCTTGTTGAGCTCGTCCTCGATGCTGCAGGACTCCAGCCGGAGGTTCTGGTACTGGTCCCCGGTCCCCAGCTCGATGGCCTGGACCATCTGGTGGTAGTCCTCGGTACTGACCTGGCTCACGTTGGTGAGGTTGACGTGGGCGGGGATCAGACTCCTCTCAATGCCGTTGCCTAGCAACGTCACGATCCTGTTGGAGTTTCTGAAGAAAGAGAGACAGGTTCAACAGCTGGTCACCGTCCCGTCACGAGCTCCTACGCTGTGATTGGTCAGTTTGTGTTCGGGGGCGGGGTTTAGAGAATGACACTCCTTTCTCTGCCTCTGATTGGCTTCCCCCTTTCCTAGATATCTCCCTCTAACCTCTCATAACCTGCTCCAAATCCACTGAAGATGAAGGAGAAGAAGAAGAAGAAGAAGAGGAGGAATAGGAAGAGGAGGAAGAAGAGGAAGGAGGAAGAAGAAGAAAAAGAAAGAAGAAGAAGAAGAAGGAGGAAGACGAGGCAGAAGAAGGAAGAAGAGGAAGAAGAAAAAGTGAAGCCAGAGGAGTGAAGGAGTGAGGCAGTGAAGCAGTGAGGGAGTGAAGGAGTGAGGGAGTGAGGCAGTGAGGGAGTGAGGGAGTGAAGGAGTGAGGGAATGAGGCAGTGAGGCAGTGAGGAGTGAAGGAGTGAAGGAGTGAAGGAATGAAGGAGTGAGGGAGTGAGGCAGTGAGGGAATGAGGCAGTGAAGGAGTGAGGCAGTGAGGGAGTGAGGGAATGAGGCAGTGAAGCAGTGAGGGAGTGAGGGAGTGAGGGAATGAGGGAATGAGGCAGTGAGGGAGTGAAGGAGTGAGGGAATGAGGCAGTGAGGCAGTGAAGGAGTGAAGGAATGAAGGAGTGAGGGAGTGAGGCAGTGAGGGAATGAGGCAGTGAAGGAGTGAGGCAGTGAGGGAGTGAGGGAATGAGGCAGTGAAGCAGTGAAGGAGTGAGGGAGTGAGGCAGTGAGGGAGTGAGGGAATGAGGGAATGAGGCAGTGAGGGAGTGAAGGAGTGAGGGAGTGAGGGAGTGAGGGAATGAGGGAATGAGGCAGTGAGGCAGTGAAGGAGTGAAGGAGTGAGGGAGTGAGGCAGTGAGGGAATGAGGCAGTGAGGCAGTGAGGGAATGAGGGAATGAGGCAGTGAAGGAGTGTGTGGTGCGTGGTGTGTGGTGCGTGGTGAGGAGTGCGTGGTGAGGAGTGCGTGGTGAGGAGTGCGTGGTGAGGAGTGCGTGGTGAGGAGTGCGTGGTGAGGAGTGCGTGGTGAGGAGTGTGTGCGTGGTGAGGGAGTGCGTGTGCGTGGTGTGTGGTGCGTGGTGAGGGAGTGCGTGTGCGTGGTGAGGAGTGTGTGCGTGGTGTACTCACAGCGCGACACACTTGGCGCTCATGATGTTGGCCTTGAAGCCCAGCACGGCGAACACCACCAGCGTGGCGAGGATGGAGGTGAAGAAGTTGATGAAGGACACCAGCACGGCGTCGAAGTGGCAGTTGTTGTCGCGTTTGTTGTAGCTAGAGAAGGCGATGACGCCGCCGAAGCCCAGGCCCAGAGCGAAGAACACCTGCGTGGCCGCCTCGCGCCACACCTTGGCCTCCAGCATGATCTCCAGCTGCGGGGGGGGGTCAGGGGTCACGGCCAGGTTCAGGGTCTCAACACGACCACGCAGCGTGTCAATCATAAGAAAGGTCCCGAAAGATGACTTACATTTATTTATTTTTCCTGTTTTATTTCATTTTGAAATGAATATATTTGGTTTTTAAGGTTCTTTTTTTTGGTGACATTTTTATAAGTGCAGCCCTACACGTGAATAAGAAAAGTCCCAAAAGATCACTTAAAAAAAAGAAGAAGACATCTATAATATATGTTTTTCCTGTTTTATATCATTTTAAAATGAATATATATATTTTTTTACGGCTTTTTTTTGTTATAAAATCTTATTGACTTATTTTGGGGAGCACGGTCGAATTTTAGAGTTCTTAATTCGGCCAAATCGGATACAAATAATAAGAAAGGTCACGAAAGATGACTTAAAAAAAAACGACATACATACTATGTTTTTCCTGTTTGATATTGTTTTAAATAAATATATTTTGTTTTTAAGACTCTTTTTAGACAAATCTTATTGATCTATTGACATTTTTATAAGTGCGGCCCTACACGTGAATAAACATGAATAAGAAAAGTCCCAAAAGATGACTTTAAAAAATCACAATAAAAACGTATTTATATAAGAGGCAAATATATGTTTTCCTGTTTTATACAATTCTAAAAATTATATTCTTAGGCTTTTAAGGCAATTTTTTTACACAAATTTTATTGACTTATTGACATTTTTATAACAAATAAGTCTCATAAGATGGCTTAAAAAAAATCAAAAACAAAATCTATTTATAGCTGAGGCAAATATTAATATTTTTCCTGTTTCATATCATTCTAAAATGAATATATTTAGGTTTTTAAGCCTCTTTTTTTTAGACAAATCTTATTGACCTATTGACATAAATCGTATTGACATTGAAGTGCAGCCCTACACGTGAATAAACATGAATAAGAAAAGTCCCAAAAGATGACTTATATATGTTTTTCCTGTTTTATATCATTCTAAATTAATATATTAGATTTGTAAAGCTATTTTTTGACACAAATCTTGTTGACATTTTTATAACAAATAAGTCTCAAAAGATGACTTTAAACATTGAATGGGGTCAAATTGACCCTAAGGCAACAGGAGGGTTAAAAAAGTCCCAATCAATATGTATTTATATATAAGTCAAATATATGTTTTTCCTGTTTTATATGATTCTTAAATGAATATAATAGGTTTTTAAGGCTATTTTTAGACAAATCTTATGAACTTATTGACATTTTTATAAGTGCAGACCTACATGTGAATATAAACGGTTGTAAATATGCAATAACGGGTTGAAAGAGAGAGTAAAATTGTTTAATTATTCAGGTTGTTTGCATATTTAGGATGTTTTTATATATTAGAATAGCTTTTTCTTGTGAAAGTGTTTTTGTTTAGTTTAATTCATTGTTGTTTAGATATATTTAGTCTCTTGATGGGTCATTTGTTCACTAGTTGGGTAACACTGTGGACACCTGTGGTGAGATGTAGGAGGACCAGCATGCACCTGGGTAGGCCTGTGGTTGTTACCCAGCAGTAGGAGTTCCTTTGTTCTTTTGTTTGTTTATTTTAGTGAAATAAATGATCAGAAACACTGAATCCTGAATGGACGCTTTCTTTTATCTGTGTGAACCACAAACTCACGGAGCGTCAGTGGGAATCGGATTTATGTCTGTTTTGGATTTATTGGACAATTGGCCGTGACATGGGAAAAAGAAAAACACGTTTAGTGAAGCTTGGATGATAAAATGATGACGATTTGATGATCTATTAACGTTTTAATCGTTTCTTAAGCAAAAAGTGACAAACAAAAATGTGTGTTTTCCTCGTCATGTGTGATAATAAACTTAATATCAGTCACGCTACTGTCAGCTTTGCTACACTAAGCTAACGTAGAGCTTTAAATCCCCTCACAAGATCACATGGGCTCCTCGTATCTGGGACTGTATCATGAGAACAATGTGTCACATTAGGATCTACAGGCCTCGACCTTAAAGTGAGATCTTGTTCACTTTGCGTGAAATGGCCTTTTTTGGCGGGAAATTGCATTTTTTGGCGGGAAATTACAATTTTTTGTTTCTTGTCACCGTTTCTCATTTTCCAGGTCGCAAGAGTTAAAATCTTGTCGGCCAAACAAAACAAGATATTTGGGCTCTAGCTAAAACATAATATCCCTGATAATTCAAAAGAACAAAAACAAAATGGCCGCGCCATAGAGAGTGAAAATGGTTTGCTCCGCCTTGTTTACCTTGGGCGTGAACATGTGTCGGATCCCGTCCACGGAGCCTTTGAGCAGCAGAGCGCGGACCAGGAAGCAGATCAGCACCACGTAGGGGAACAGGGAGCTGAAGTACATCACCTGGAGGAAGACATAATTATGAGGAGTAATTGTGATAATAATTATGAACAATAAGGATAAAATGTTTTTTTTAAATCTAAAAAATCCACAATGAACTAGTTTCAAGAAAAGTCAGATTATGTTTTAACCCAGTTATTACTGGTTTCTAGACTATTTAATATTTTTTAAATATAAATCCTGGCTCTGATGATAACTGCTGTTCAGTTCCAGTCAGACAAAAAACAAACACTTGACAGACGGTGAGAGCGTGTGCGTTTGTACAAATGTTTTACAAAATCCAACTTCACCTGCAAGCAAACTCAAACTAATTATGAGGAGAATCTTTGAGAAATAAGTATAACAACATTTTAAAAATCTACAATTTACTAGTTTCAAGAGGTGTCAGATTATGTTTTAACCCAGTTATTACTGGTTTCTAGAATATTTAATATTTTTAAATATAAATCTTGGCTCTGAGATGATAACTGCTGTTCAGTTCCAGTCAGACAAAAAACAAACACTCGACAGACGTTGGGAGCGTCTGTACAAAAACCGTCAAGATTAAATGTAGCGTGATCTTATTGCCCGCATTTCTATATGTAGCGTTAAAATGTGCAGAAACGAGAGCGAAGCCTCCGTTTCATTGCAGCTCAGAGGACGCTGTTTATATTCTTACTTTTTATTTACACATTTTTTTCGATTTCACTAAACAAAAGAAAAAATTTAATAAATAGAATTATATTTTTTTTAATACAAATAAACAGTATTAAAAAATAAAGTCTTTTGATTCTAATTTTGTAAAGCTTTTAATTTTAATTTTTTTAAATTTCACTGAACAAAAAAAAAGAACGCGACAAAACATTGAAAATGACAACAACAAAAATAAATAGAAAAGAATAATAAAAAATAATACAGATAAAGAGTATACAATTATTAAAAAGATTAGGTGTTTTGATTCTCTTTTGAAAAACGTTTTATTTTTTAATTTTACAGAAAAAAATGAAAAAAGAACACAACATTAAAAATGACAAAAAGAAAAACTTAAATAAATGGCAAAGAATCACTAAAAATTTTTTTATAATACAAATAAAGAGTCTAAAAGTATTAAAAAAGAAGTGTTTTCCGAAGTGAGTTAAATGTTCGTCTGTGTATTTTTGACGGTACATCTCTCGAGTAGCGGCGCCTTAATGTACCGCGGACCCTGAGATGAGTCATTTCCTCTTTCCGGTTCCCTCCTCTCATAAGTCAACGGGTTGTTTGATCGTGTGATGTCACAAGATGCCCAAAATACAGGTCTGTGGTTAAGCCGCGCTCAGCAGCTCTTTTAAATACTCAAATGCGTCAGTAAATACCCCCCGCTTGTACATTTTTGAAGCGTGTCTTTTTTAAGAGGGTTGCCAAATGAAACTCTCCTGAAAGTCGTCTCTGGAAACCCCATTCAGCTTCAGCTTGGAGACATGAAGTCATGTGACCGTGGTGTTCGTCTACGGCCGTTAGCGGTAGCTTCTTATTTTGATGTTTATTCAGGAAGATTCTTCTGAACAAACAGATTTTAAAACAGCCGACGGGGATCGTTCCGTCGGCGTGACGCTGACTCGGCGCGCCGTCGTCCCTGCGGCGCTCCCGTATACCAGCGGGGTCTGCAGCCCAGAGCCCCTTTGTCCAATTACAGAGCCAATTAAGAGCGTGGGCTTCTTCCCCCTCCGCGTGGGCTTACAGGCCTCGTGGAGGCGGCTGCGGGTGAATGAGATGGTTTGGGCTTGAGTCATGAGCCCGGTTAATGATTCAGAGCCCCGTCTCCTACACGGTGGTCCATGTGTGGAGCTCCCGAAAAGGGGAGAGCCTGGGTAATGTCTGGTCTCAGGGGGGAGGGGTGGGGATTCACCCTGAAGCCGGCATTCGCTTGGATATTTTAAAAATTCAGTCAAGGTTTGTGAAGTTTAACGATGTAACGGCAGAAAGAGATTCTCGTATTTTCTTGATACTTTAACTCTAACCCCCCAAAAGAAAGTTTCTAGCTCCACAGAAATAGAGGAACTTTGAAACCAAACTTTTGTAACTTAACCGTGATTCAACCGTTTTAAAACAAGTTGGATAGGAGACGTGATGTAATGTCATCCAAATAAAACAAATATTAAAAATATCCCAGGTATCCCAGGCAGTAGGAACCCCTGCTAAAACTATATCGTAAAGAATTATAATTTAAATACATTTCTTCACCTTTGACTTTATGCCCCCCCCCCCCCCCAAAAAAAACCAGTTTCTAGGGTGTTGAAATGTAAACACATTTTCTCACCAGTTTAATTTGATTCAAGTTGGATAGAAGTTGGATAGAAGGAAACGTGACGTAATGTCATCCACACAAAGAAATATTTAGTAAATCCAAAGTATTCCAGGCAGGAGGAACCCTGCTATAAAAATACAGTAAAATGTCACAATTTAAATACGATTCTTCTCCGAGTTTTATTAGAGGTTCCTCAGCTGCAGCTCGGAGGCTCAGCCGGCGGTGGCCTTGGGGAGCTCAAAGCCAAACACGCTGCCTCCGTGTGGGAGAAGCAGATATCTGCTCTGTCCTAACCTCGGGATGATGCGCCATCGCGACTTCACAAAAAGACACGCTAAGCCCCTCCCCCTCCCCCATCAGAATCCATTAATGGTATCCCCCGTTTTTTATGTTTTTTTGTGCCACACTCTTGACAATCAAGCCAAGCCAAAAGAGCGCGTGTAACCATGGTAACCAAAATGGCCTGATCCCTTTCACGCCCACCCACACACACACACACACACATGCAGATCGCGGTGGGGATATTCCTTGGGGAAAGGGCTTTTGTGAATGCGTACGGGTGGAGGAGAGGCCATTAATATTCTTTTGTGCCGGTTAAACTTCAAATGCACTTGGAGCTCCGCCCCCTTGGAGGGAAAGTTCAAGCCATATTTCTACTCTGGACAACAACAACAAAAAAGGCCATCCGGGCACACACACCGGGTTGTTGGAGGACGACCATCTGGCTCCAACTGTACAATTCACCACTTCTGCTTGGTTATTTTTCATTTACATATCTTGGCTTTGGGCAGTTCCTTTTATCCTCGCCACGGGAGTGGAAGCGCTTCATTTACTCAAACGCCACCCCTCCGATAGAGCGGCGGTGGTGGCGGTGATTGTGACAAGAGGGTTGTGATTATCTAGAAATGGAGATTGCCAAGAGCTGAAAAAGAAGAATAAAAAAAAAACGCTGCGAGGCGTCGGTGGAGAAAAAGGTAAAACCTGCCGACAGCTGTCGAGATAAGACGTGAGAGGAGGAGGATGTCTGGGAGGAGGGAGGCGTCGCCCAGCTAGAGACGACTCCTCCACAGCTGGGCTAACAGTCGGATAATGGGGCTACTACTTCATGCTAAAGTGGCTAACTTACATGTGAGGGCCATATCTTAAGTCCATCTTAAGATCTTAAACGCTGCCACTCTACACTGCAAGCAAAACTGTTGCTATTTGTACTGTTAGCATCGTTAGCAGCGAGCTAACACGCTTCAACGGCCGTTATGGATAAAGTTACGTTAGCAAACAGACAGCTACATAAGCGTCCCATTCTAGTGTATTCTGACCACCTGATTAACTTAAATGCAATGAACTTATTTGTTTCCTTCTTCTGCTTTGGTTTCTACCACTTCCTGTGAACGACATCTGGTTCTTTAGCTGCTAAATGTTCCACTTTCTTCACCAGCTGGTCGCTAACTTTTTGGCCTTGGCCCGTTTTTTTTCATTCAGCGGGTTCGTCGGAGCCTTTGTGTCGGAAACATTGCGTTCAGCAGCTGATGAATGCAGCGTCTAATAAATGTGCTATGAAACCAAAATAATGAGCTAAAAGAGGCTTAAAAGCCCAATTGAGCTGCAGATTTGGGTGTTAATTCTCCGTGATGCTGGCCCTCTTACAAAGACTCATTTCATTGAGTTAAGTTCATTCAAATTCTGACCTTACTGACAACCCTGAAATATACTGTATTCCTTTCCCCCACACACAGCACCCGGCCTGACATAAGGGGTGTGTGTGTGTGTGTGTGTGTGTGTGTGTGGGGTGAGATTATAAACAGTGCAACACATTCGTCCCAATTAGCGCAACCTTGGAACCGCCCCGACTACAGCTTGTCATATGATACGAGAAAGTGTGGAATGATAAAGATTACCTGTAAAAAAAGAAAAAGAAAGAAGAGCCAAGTGAGTTTTTTTGCGAATAAACGGCAACCTTTAGCCGGCGGGCTAATCCTTCCGGATGCTAGTCACGCTACTGTCAGCTTTGCTACACTAAGCTAAAGTCGAGCTTTAAATCCCCTCACAAGATCACATGAGCTCCTCGTATCGGAGACTGTATCAGAACAATTTGTCACGTCACATTACGATCTACAGGCCTCGGCCTTAAGGTGAGCTAATCGGTCACTTTGCGGGAAATGCAATTTTTTGGCGGGAAATTACTTTTTTTGTTTCTTGTCCCCTTTTCTTATTTTCCAGGTTGCAAGCGTGACATTTTGAGCGGTTGCGTAGGCCAAGCTATCCGTGAGTGTAGCTGGCAGCTGTAGTGAGTCCTCCTTACCTTCCCAGAGGACTGGATTCCCTTGATCATGGCGAGGCACACCATGGACCAGGCAACCAGCAGGCACACGGTCATCTTCCAGTTGAGGCCTCCGCCCTCGGAGATGCTGTCGGAGATGTTCAGGGCCTCGCGGTACCAGTAGTAGGTGGTGGCCGAGCTCTTGTCGCACTCCGGTACCACATCTGCGGACCCAAAAAAAACGTTTAAAGTTTCGTGGTCGACGGGAAACGAGGCCGGTGGATCCGAACACGCGTGTTTGACGGCGTCTCACATGTGCTGGTGTCGTTCTTGATGAGCGGACACTCGTGCCACGGCAGAGGCTGCTGGAAGGACTGGGAGAAGTAGAAGAGACTCCAGCCGATGATGACGTTGTAGTAGAGGGCGACGAAGAAGCACACCTTACGGGGCGAGAGAGGCCAGTTCAACACACAAAAGCCTTAAAAACAATGAACTCTTCATTTTTAATCTACCAAACATGATCTATATATGTTCAATACTTTTCATATTACAACAAAAAGAGCAAAATAAATGTAAACGACATAAACACTGAACTGTTTCTTCCCTTTTCACCTTATTTATATATTTATAAGTTACCAATAGTGTCATAATGTTTAGTTCATTTGTTTTCTCAAAGTAAAGAAACTATTGCTGCTGCTGGAAACATGAAATACAATAAATCATCACTTCCTGAGATGCCATAAATGTGTATGTAGTTATTACTGTATTATTTTTTAATATGCTGCAGTCTTCATCGGCTCAAATTTGCTTATATTTGAAAAAGCAAAATTGTGATTATAGTCTCAAATGTTATGAAACCTTTTTTTTATTTTACAATGCGGGTGTTACGGAAGAATAAGAGAATCCAAAAACAAGGAAATGAGTTTTAATTGTTGCACTTGGCTCTCGGGTCGATGACTGACATAAGGTCTGTGGTTCACAGACGCGAGAGAGATTTTAGAGGCGTCAGTAAAGTGTGTTGGAGTCGTCCATTGGGCCTCTAGCTCCGCCCCCTCCGCCCTCACCATGCAGCTGGCGAAGCCGATGCCCCCCAGCCGAGGGCTGATGTAGTTCCACACCCCGATGCTGCCCCTGCGGATCCGCTGCCCCACGGCGAGCTCCAGGAAGAACAGCGGGATGCCGATGAGGATCAGCAGGATGAGGTAGGGCACCAGGTACGCACCTGTCAATCACAAACAAAACACGCAGGTTGAAGGAAGCGTGTGAAACTGGGCCATCGACGACCTCAGCTCCCTGGAGGCGGGGAGCGAGAATGTGAAGCGTAGTTCTACTTGATGTCCTCATAAGAAGCTTCTTCAGCAGGTTATCTCCCAACACACACACACACACAGATCTGCATCCACGGTGTGTGTGTGTGTGGCGCAATCCAATAATTCAGGAAACACACTGAAGTCTAAAATTACCCTATTGCAGCGGTAATTACGAGGAGGCGCATCGCTCCTCTCTAGGATCAAAGGTCTGGAGAGGGCGAACGACTGTCATTAAGGGGGGGGGGAATACAAGGGGGGGGGCAAAGCGCTTGTGACTGTCGAGAGCACTTGTGAGCGATTCACCGCCGGGCGCATGACGAGCTGGAGGAGAACCGTAAAGTCTCCGTTTCTGGAAGAGAAATGGCTGCCGGTTCCACAAAATAGTGTGTGTGTGTGAGTGTATGTGTGTGTGTGTTTGTGTGTGTCTGTGTGTGTGTGTGAAGGTGATACGGTGCAGGGTTAATACTCTAATGTGTAGGTGTGTGTGTAGGTGTGTGTGTGTGTCGGTGTGCGTATGCTGAAGGTTGTGACACTCCCAACCCACGTAAATATGAAACCATTGCATCATTTCAAAACTTCATTGACACTGTTGAAGGAAATACACCCACACACACACACACACACACACACACACACACACACACACACACCAGTGATCATCTGTAAAGACCTCTTCGTTAGCCCCTCCCCCCCCAGCCACACACCTCTCACGGGCTAAACACACAACACGTGAGCCGGCGGGTCGCCGCCGCGCCGTAACGGTTGCCGTGGGTGACGGATGTTTTGACGCCGTCCCCGACTGCATTGTCTAAAAAGATTAGTTTCATCAGAGTTTATTGTTTCACCCCCCCCCCCCCCCTCCTTTGTCTTTGAGGAACATCTCAAACTCTTTCTAGAGGAAACAAACAGGAGCTCCTTCATCTCTTCAGTCGTTTCCCGTCTCTCTTCCCGTCGACCGATGACTGACGGTAAATATCCGGTCCGTCCTGTACGGGCGAGTCGCGTGTCGTTGTTTTCTTTTTTTGTGTTTGTTTGTTTTCTAGGCAGTGGCGCATTTATAGGAACAAAGGGGCGCGGCCGCGGCCGCGGCGGTGCATACCTGGAGGATGATTCACCGAAATCCAACAGCCCTCTTCTTTATTTATATATGAGTTCATTCATACGACGCCCGGAGGTTGTTGTTTTAAACCAGATGTGTTGACATAGATGTGTAACACCCTGTTAATGTTGTGTCTGTCTCCCCAGGAATTGGTCATTCCCGTCACCTGCCCCAGCCTCTCCCGTCTCGCTGACCCCTGATGTCCCACACCTGTGTTTCCCCACCTTATATATTCTCCCAGTCTTTGCTTTGTTCCCTGCCAGATTGTTGTGTGTTTTGCCCCTCGTGTCAAATTGCTCATTTTTCAAGTAAAACATTTGTTTCTCAAACCCAGAGTCGGACGTTTCTTCTGCACTTGAGTTTACCCGTGTGATTCTGTGACAGTATGAAATATATCCATAAAACCTTTTGCCTCTGTTGCCGGGCGGTTTAGGCGTTGACAGATTATGTATTACGCAAATAAAAAAAATGGATGAGCCGTTACTGGTGAGCACAAACTCCCTAAAAAAGGTTCTCGATATTCTACTCACACTCAAAGAAATGACTCATTGGATGAACTCAATTAAATTGTTGGCAGGTTTTCCATCCAATAATTATATGCAACTCCAACTCAAATGTAGCACATCAGTGCAATAAAATGTAATTAAGTTCGTCCAACTCATTTGTATCAAATACATCTAAAATAAAATAACGATATTCATTAAATTAAATTAATTTATGTTTGTCCAACTCAAAATATAAACTAACTAACTAAATATGCAAACTCCACACACAAGGAAAGCCCCGACTGGGACTTGAACCCACGGCCCGCTGGCTGTGAGGCGACAGTGCTAGCCACTACACCACCGTACAGCCCTGAAAGTGTCTTCACCTCATGCAAACAACTGATTTTCAGCTGGCGCATGCGCAAAGGGGAGTCCTCAATGAAACACATTTATTTTGAGTTGATATGCACACCATCTAACCTAAATAAATCTAATAAATGAAAGTATTCCTACATTTTGTGTTACACCCATTCAATATAAATATCTTCGTTTTGTAATTGATTTATTTAAATGTATCAAACAATATTTAAATGTGTCACCTCTAAGAAGGGCTTGAATCGTTTTTTTGAGTGCAGAGAACAAGTCACTCCCCTCTAGTTAGCTAGTTAACAGCTAGTTAACTAGCTAACTAGTTAACAGTCAGTTAACTAGTTAACTTTGAGGCATAATTGTGCCAAAAAAGGCCCCCAAAAAAGTCTCGATCAGGGTCTAAATGTACTGATAATACACAAATAGATTATTTTCTTTAACTTCATTCTGAGAAGTATAAAGAACTTTTGTTTCGTTTTTTTGTCTTTTAGGCGAAACAACAAACAATAAAACTATAAAATCCAAATGTAATCTGTCACATTTTAATCTAATGACAGGGGAACACAGCAGGGTGACCAGAGCTGGTTAAAGACAGACCTGAAAACACACACACCAACACACACTCACAGACACACACACACACACACACACACTCACAGACACAGATACACACACTCACACACACACACACACACACACACACACTCAGACACAGATACACACACTCAGACACAGATACACACACTCACACACATACTCAGACACACACACACACACACACACACACTCACAGACACACACACACACACACACACACACTCACATACACACACACTCACAGACACACACACACACACACACAGACACACACACACACTAGAGTATCTACGGGAGAGTCAAGTCGGGCATTGTGGGGAATGTGGATCTGATTACAGTGCGGGCTGAATGTTGTTATAATTATACAATCATGAGCACCAGAGCTTCTCACACACACACATATATATATATATGTGTGTGTGTGTGTGTGTGTGTTGGTGGGACGTTGCAGCCCGCACACCGACAGACGGCCACGTGACTCGAGTGTCGACCCTGAAGGTCACGGCGCCTCCTGGTTTTGACAGACGAGTGCCGACCAGGAGGACGGGCTTTGTCTCCTCCGTGTTTCTTACCGGCGCTCAGATTCACGCAGCCGGCAGTGAACACACCGCTCCGGACTTTACTTTACGTCCGAGAGCTGAGAACATCGGGACTTTTCCCCCTAAAACCGTCGTAGCATTCGGCACATCCGTGTGATTTCTGGTGAAAGCCGAGGCCGCCGGAGAGGATCTCGTGCATCATAGATGTGGCGCTCCTCTCGTGACACACACCGTCCACTCAGAGTGTGTGTGTTCTTTAATCCCGCGGTGTGTGTCGGCGATCGGCCGCGACTCGCTCCTGAAGCAACGCGTGACACTTCAAGTTAATTCGGGCTTGAATGGCAGTTTGGTTTCGGCCCGGCGTCGTCGTCGGTAATCTTTTTAATTGCCGAGCTCGGACAACTTCTTTAGAATAAAGGATTCGCGAAGAGCTTTAAAAAGAACAACTTCCTGGTGCAACTTTTGGCAAAGTCGTTTATTGCCGAAGCGTTTGGTAAAAGTCGTGCGACCTGTTGTCTTATTTACGACTTTTACGCTATCGCCGTACGGCTTCGTGTTTCTGGCACCGCTGGACTCTGTTTTACAGGTATTTGTGTTAGTAAGATTATATAAATTATACTTTTAACTACAATCACAATAACAAGGTTTACACACATGTTGACTCATGACTTTTCCAGGACTTTAAACCAAATTCCCATGACTAGACATGTTGTGAAATAAACACGAGTATAAACCTTAATGACACAATGAGACAATAGTTTGATTAAAAAGAATAAATATTTATATAAATGTTTATTCTTTTAATCAAACTGTGTCAATGAACATGTGAATATAACAACATTTTCCATGACTTTTCCAAAGGTGATTGACTAGTTTCCTTTATGATGTTGGTTGGGTATCAAAATATTGGATTATTGCCTGTAACTCACCCCCTCATACTATATACATTTTATAACTATGAAATAAAACCGTCCTTTAAATCAAGAAGTTCTCAATACCTTTTTTTTCTGGCCAAGGACCCAAAATAGAGATTATACCTTTGACGGAGGGGTATTAAACATATTTGCATTAATTCAAGCGGTTCTCAATACCTTTTTTTCTGGCCAAGAACCCTTTACGAAATAGAGATTATACCTTGACGGAGGGGTATGTTTGCAGATAGTCAGAGTTATAGATCAGAAGGTGATTGGCTAGTTTCACACCGTTACTATCAATATATTGGATTATTGTCTGTAACTCACCCCTTCATACTAGATATATGTTGTAACCATGAAAAAATCCCGTCCTTTAATTCAAGAGGTTCTCAATACCTTTTTTTCTGGCCAAGGACCCTTTACGAAATAGAGATTATACCTTTGACGGAGGGGTATGTTTGCAGATAGTCAGAGTTATAGATCAGAAGGTGATTGGCTAGTTTCACACCGTCACCATCAATATATTGGATTATTGTCTGTAACTCACCCCCTCCGTTCTTCTGGCACAGGTAGGGGAACCTCCAGACGTTGCCCAGGCCCACGGAGAAGCCCACCTGAGCCAGGATGTACTGCAGCTTGCTGTTCCAGGCCGGGCGCCCATCATCCTCCTCCTCATCGGGGTCCGAGCCCCCTTCCTCCACGTCGCACCCTTTCCCTCCGCCGTCATGGCCGCTGACGATCAGCGAGCTCTTCTTGAAGTCGTCGCAGGCGTCCTCGTGGGAAAGCAGGTCCTTGGCAGACTCCGTGACATCGTCGTCAAGCTCTCTCTTGACGGCTTTGCTGTTTTTGGGCATTTGTTAAAGCGAAATGAGGGGGGGGGGGAAGGGTCTTTTTCTGGACGGCTGGCTTGGAACGGCAGGGTGGGGGGGGCGGCGTCTCGACTTTTTTCTCTTTTTAACCGGTGCGGCGAGACGGTTTCGTGGCGGGTTGAGCGAACAGGAAGCGGTTTATTTCGTCATTATCACCGAACATCTGGGGAGGAGCAAGAGGATCAAATATTACAGTCAGTAAACAATTAAAGTTATCCTTCGACAAGTCGCTGCAAGAGATTTTATTGTGGTTCTGCCTCTAAATGTCCTCCTCTCACCCTGAAGTATGAAGTATATCTTCTTCTCTTTTTATCTCCTGCACAAAGCAGATGGACAACACAGTGATTACACCAACAGCTGCTTCATGCATTGGGTTTTTTGGCTCATATTAATTACGTTTAATGGTTTTTAATACTTACTTTTGATAGTTGTATTACCTACTTTTAATAGTATGTATTACTTACTTTTAATAGTTGTTATTACTTCTTTTTAAAAGTATGTTTACCTCTTTTTAATTTTTAATACTTACTTTTGATAGTTGTATTAACTAAATAGTATGTATTAATTACTTTTAATAGTTTTTATTACTTCTTTTTAATAGTATGTTTACTTCCTTTTAATGTTTTTTATTACTTACTTTCAAAAGTTTTTATTACTTACTTTTAATAGTATGTATTACAATGTGTCTCGACTGTGGGTCTAGCACAAATGTCAAATAAAAAACCTCAAACTTACTTTTAATAGTATGTATTACATACTTTTAATAGTTTTCATTACTTACTTTTAATGTTTTTTATTACTTACTTTTAATAGTATTTATTACTTACTTGTAATAGTATGTATTACATACTTTTAATAGTATGTTTACTTACTTTTAATGTTTTTTATTACTTACTTTTTATAATATGTATTACATACTTTTAATAGTATGTATTACTTACTTTTAATAATATGAATTACATACTTTTAATAGTATGTATTACTTACTTTTAATAATATGTATTACATACTTTTAATAGTATGTATTACATACTTTTAATAGTTTTTAATACTTACTTATAATATTATTTATTACTTACTTTTAATAGATTTTATTACTTACTTATAATATTATTTATTACTTTCTTTTAATGGTTTCTATTACTTATTTATAATAGTATTTATTACTTACTTTCATATGTATTACTTACTTTTAATAATATGTATTACTTACTTTAAATAGTATGTATTACTTATTATTAATGGTTTTTATTAATTACTTTTAATAATATGTATTACTTACTTGTAATACATATTACAGCTTCTCACTGTGTGTATTGTGTGTTCTTCTTACCGCATGTCCTGTTGTATTGTGTCTCATGTTTGCTATTGTTTTATGTTTGTTATTCTTTTATGTTTATTATGGTCTGTCAAGGGACTAAATGAGGCACATTAGCTGTGAAGCTACAACCGTGTGCATCAAATGGTGACATTTAGGTTTTAACTGTACATGCTCCCTTTTTAAATAAAGACAATAGTAGAAAAAAACTATTCATAACTTTCCCCTCTTGTCTTCTTACATTCCGCTAGAGATGTATTTCTTCATCCGTTAATCACATGACAGACAGTGACGATCACGTTCCCAGCCTCCTGAATAATTGAGGCGTGCACGAGGCTATTTGCATACCAACCCAAACACTTGTTCCTCTCTTCCTCCTGCAGGATGGGGGAAGCCCTGAGGCCCATAAAGGAAACACCAAACACAGCCACGCCGATGGGAGGAGGAAACAAAGGGTGGTCTCTCTCTTTTTATTCTCTTGTAATATACAATATATATATTATATATATATATATATACAATATAAACAGTGCCGGGAGGGTGTGGACGCGTTCCACCCGGAGAGCGGGTTGAAGTGCGCATGCCCACTGACTCTGAAATAAATCTACATCTCAGATCGTTTTTTTGTTGATTTTTTTTACAATATCACACCTTTTTTTGTGTGCATAAAAAATGCATTACAGGCGCGAAATACCCCAGATCGGCTCTTCCGATGCGACCGTGCTGTATATCAGCTACAGCATGCTCCCCCCCCCCTAACCTCCGATGGGGTGGGCACCTTTCACCACAGGATTAAATGATTAATACATTTCCTTCCACGCTTCCAGATTGGCCTGGTTTGCATGAGGCAAAGGCCGCGTTTCTCATCCAAGTGAACGCAACACAGCGGCCCCCCGAAAGGATGCTGAGTAACCTTCACTGCAGGCTTTTTTCTTCTTTTGTGTATGTGTGTGTGTGTGTGTGTGTGTGTGTGTGTGTGTGTGTGTGTGTGTGTGTGTGTGTGTGTGTGTGTGTCCGTATGAGCTGGACGAGGAGGCGGCACTTGTGGCCTCAGGATGTATGATTTATAAACTGAGTAGTGAATAAACGGACAAAGATAAAAGGGCTTTCTTCTTCTTCTCTTTCTTCTTCTCTTTCTGTCTGCACATGACTCAGGAGTGACGAGGCCGGCGGTAATCGGCTCCAATGAATGAGACACAACACGCGGATGTCGACAACCATTATTCTGATTATAGTAATAATAATAAACCACGGTCACGCAGGTGCCATATGGCTTCCTCGGAGGAATGCGCATCCGTTACTGTCCTCCCTCCCGCCCTCCTCAGTCCGCCTTGACATCGGTGTGAAGTGTTTCATCATTCGCTCTCGCATGCGGGCACATCCTGCGCACTGGTACCCCAGTCAGCCTCTCACACATGCGCGCGCACCCCCACACACACACACACACACACAGAGAGAACAAGCCTTTTTAGTCGTAATTAAAAAGGTGGTTTTGGACTCACCAGTGTGGAATATCAGTCGTCCTTTTCTCCCTTTAATGACGCGTCTCAAGGAATGAAGTTGTGAGAGCGCATACACGGGGCCGTCATTATCACTTGCTTCGGCGTGAGCGTCGTGCGGTCGGTGGCGGTAACGGACTCACTCGGTGCTCAAGAGTTTCTGTCGGTCTCCGGCAAGAAGCGAGGCAAGTTAAGAGAGAGGAGGATGGAGGAGGGCGGAGGGCGGGGGTGAGGGGGTGTCCGCCTGTCGACGCGCCCACCGCGGATCATTTCCTCTCCTTCTTCGTCGTGTATCTCACCACAAGCGTGTTTTAAAGGCTCCTCATACGAGAGTGTATATTAAACGTGGTGTATTTATTCGGTTTGACGTTTACAAAATCGCGTGTTCGTTTTTGTGAACACCCCCGTTCCACTTGGTACGGTCCACTACCAAAGAAGAAGAAGAAAAAAAAAAGGGGGCTGGCTCGCGCAGGATTCGCAATGTGCCTCTGTTTATAAACCGCTCGTTTCCCTCCGCCGGGTTTTCATACTCTTCTACGTTCCTGGCGATTTATTTTCAACTCGGCGCTTTTTATATTAAAAGTTCTGTTTAGGATTTTGTAAAAGGTGATATTAATAAAAAGCAAGGTGTTTGATCAAGGTCGGCGTGTTTTAACCGCCTCGTCCTCTCTCACGCGCGCGCCCTTTGAGGCCGTTGCGAAAATGAAAATGAAATTTGCATAATGGCCAGACGAGACAGACAGATTGGGTTTTTTTATTCTCCAAAATCAGGAACCAAAAAAACCCGAGACGTATTCTATTACATGTGGGACGTACTCTTATATGTTCTATAAATAATGCGACAGTATCGTCTAATAAGTCGGTGAAAATAATAAAATAAAATAAAAAGATTTTGCAGGAAATATGTTCTAAAAAGATTACTCCAGCGCACACAAAGACACACTTGTGGACACACATGATATAAAATAAATAAATAACAAATAAAAAATACTGTTGATTTATAATAACTGATAACAGATTAGACTAATATATTTATGTGAAAAGAATAAACAAAGAACTTGTGCATGTAGAATAAGTCATGTTGGACCTCATGAGGCATATTGTTCTCCTAATTGCAGTAATTATTTCACACGATGACTGATGTTATCAAACTATATAATAAATATACACATAAGCTATTACAAGTGACATATCATCTATAAACATATTGTCTTTAATATGATATATTCTTTTGTACTGTATTACGTTACTTTGGACTTATATTTTTACTGATGAGGGATTTTTTAAAAGTTCCTTTGTCAGCAAATATTTGGTTCTTTTACAATATGCAAAACGAGTTTGATGTTTTCTTTTCAGTGTGTGGCCAAGGCCCAGCTGTGTTTGGGCATCTTGGTGTAGTTAAGCTAAACTCGTCCTCCTCCCTCCCATCACAGTTCCAGGGTCACTCTTCTGTTGTGCCTCCGTCACATTGATCCATCAATCAAGATTTAAAGGGGAAATGTCACGCAGATCGGCCTCATATTTCATTTCTGAAATTTTTTATATGACACTGTTTTCTTTATTTGTTGTAAAATGTGCACAAAGTAATAACAAACCCATACCTCTGGAAAAATTGGTATGAGTTGCTTCCAAAAAGGGCTAAAAGCGATATAAAACCAAACAATGCATCCATTGAGATGAGAACTGAGGACCAACAATGAGTACTCTCTCTCTTCCGCTCTAAGTCGGAGGACAAAATGTACTTAAAGAGGAGTAACATCATTCCATGCTTTGGATTGTTGGTTTTTTCTTGTCAAAGTTTACTGAAACTTGCTACTCCACTGTCATAAAGACCCTGATTGATGCAAAAAGATAATTGTGCAATGTCTACTGACAATGGGAAATGACACAATCTAAGAGGAAGAGGAGTCAGATTTACAGATGAGCTGGTTTTATATGCGTGAATCCTTTAGTGTGAAATAATGTAAGTGTACATGTATAACGATGCAGTCACACAGTCTCTATTAATAGATGCACGCACAAGGATTAACTCAGATATTTCCGATGCATGCACATAAATTGATCTTTTTTTTATACATGTAATACAAAATCCAAACATGTACGCATTTAAAATTATATTTAATCCAAAACATATTTGGACGCCGTCACATTTATATACACACAAACCGTTAAACCGGCGATCTTCTTCACCAGGAGTTGCCCCCTGGTGGTCAGTAGAGAGAATGCAGCTTTAACACATGAAGCATAGACTTCTATACAACCAGAGGAGTCGCCCCCTGGAGAGGATGCAGCTTTAACACATCAAGCATAGACTTCTATACAACCAGAGGAGTCGCCCCCTGGTGGTCAGGAGAGAGGATGCAGCTTTAACACATGAAGCATAGACTTCTATACAACCAGAGGAGTCGCCCCCTGGTGGTCAGGAGAGAGAATGCAGCTTTAACACATGAAGCATAGACTTCTATACAACCAGAGGAGTCGCCCCCTGGTGGTCAGGAGAGAGGATGCAGCTTTACCACATGAAGCATAGACTTCTATACAACCAGAGGAGTCGCCCCCTGGTGGTCAGGAGAGAGAATGCAGCTTTAACACATGAAGCATAGACTTCTATACAACCAGAGTTGCATGTAAAAAAGAGAATGAGTAATAGCTAAAGGAAAAATTATATTTTCTGTGCATAAAAACACATCTTTGTGACGACATTCATTCGTATGTAAATCAGAAAAAGAAAACATTTGTCGTTGGTCTTGAGACTGTTCTGAACCCGTAGATAAGGAGCGACCGACACCACCTGGGTGTCTTTGTCCCCAGTTGACCCCCCCCCCCCCCCCACACACACACGATGTTTCAGGTGCATTGAGGACATGCTCTCGGTAATCTCACAATCGACGTCAGGAGGTCTTTGCCAGGCCAAAACGTGTGTGTGTGTGAGAAAGAGTGTGTGTGTGTGTGTATCTAATGCTCTCACAAATCCTATTACTTCCAGCACATAGCCCTTATCGCCGCTCCTCGAGGGTGAAGGAGTATTGTGTTCTATCTATCCAGGCGCTCCTCCTGATGCAAACTCGTTGTACAAAATGTCCAGGTTTTTTTATATATATATATTTATATATAAATATTGCCCGCTTGCTGCCCTTTTCCCCCTCGCTGCTTGACTAACGCTCTCACTGATTCCAGCCGAGAGCCTCCGTGACATCAGAACGGCCTCGCCGAGGAGACCAGTGCTGCTGGTAATTCCGTTAGTGCGCATGCATTTTGTGTTTGTTGGCAATATTTTTTAGGATACGGGTTCGCCGCCCATCCAGAGACCAAGAGCGGTGTTATTGTTTGCGTGGTCACATGACGTGTTCAGAGAACAGCGCTGTGGATTATGGTTGAACAATGGCTGTAAGAATGTGGGCGCTGTCTTCGTCCCTTTTTTCCCCCTGAGTGTGTTTGAGTAGATCGCCTCCTGTGGTCTGTGTGTGTGTGTGTGTGTGTGTGTGTGTGTGTGTTCAGTGGTGAGCGATGTGTGCAGACGACCTGTATGAGGTAAATAGGAGGTGACAAGTGTCTAAACCCATTCAACTCTAGGCCCAGCGGACTAGCAGTGTTAGCATGAGGATGTTTAGCAGGTATAATCTTGACTAGTTCCCCCTCTGACTGACGTGATGATGTCATGCACGCATTGGGCTAATCGATGGCTGCAGGAATAAGCCCAAAAAACCTGGAGAGTTTGCATTTTGGACGATTTTGCTCAGTTTTTTAAATGTTTTCAAGCAGAGATGAAATGAGAAATGCCTTTAAAACCAATTTTAATCACATCCCCTGCTCTTATTCGCGCGTTTAATTTACAATACATGTTAAACATTCGCACAAAGATCAATTTCTTCCGATTGGCATCCAAAAATCTTCACGTAAACTATCGCTAACCCCTTTGAACCAATAATATCACAACGTTCTTGGTGGAGCTGGTTTGTCTTCCAATCAGAAGCTTGGCGGTTCGGCTCCTCCGGTCCACGTCGAATTGTCCCAGAGTTTCTCCCTCTGCCATCAGGGTGCGGATTTGGGATCAATTACATGTGAAGTTCAGCCCCGTGAGTGACTGGAGACTAGAAAGGTGCTGAACAAGTCCACACAGTCCATTAACCAGACATCATTTACTCTCCTCTGTAGAGCTGCTGCATTCTCAGCCCGCCCACTTTCTAGCGGTCCAATCAAATGCGAGAGATTCGTAGCAGTGCATGTCTTGAATATTCCTTTTGAATGAGAATTTAAGGTATTTTAATGTGAGGTTAAAATACGTCTATCGACACTATGTCACAAGTCGTGAATTGAAGAAGAGGTTTTTTTTTTCACGATAAATTTGATTAATAAATTTAAATGGAATAATGTATGTAACAAATTGGTTTAGAGCAGTCAAGTTGTATTGGCTAGCACCAAAACGTTGTCTAATGACACATTAAAACTTATTCCAAAAGAATCCCCATTCAAAATCTATTCTTTTATTTTGTAACTTTACTTCATCAACGTTGTACTGTCTTGTAATGAGCAATTTATCTAGTGTTGTAAAGGAGCCATGCAGCTGAAGGATGGCAACAACAAAAAGAAAGTTATTTCTTCATCACCACAATTCAGAAGAGGCCTCCATTCACTAAATGACTCTTTTGTTTGACACATTTCAGTGAAAGCGAAGCTTTGTGGCTCCGTGAGGCGAGGAAAAGGGAAATGAAAGAGGACGTCGGTCTGGAGCTCCAAACCATCGCCAACCGGCTCAGCTCCCAGCGGGCCGGCGCTCCTCTCCCTGGAGATGCGGTCCGGGTTCACCCCGCTGGCAACGGGCTGCAGTGGATTTGTGTGTTGAGGCGATTCAGGGTATTTTGTTGTTGTTGTGCTGAGTCAGCGTTGGCCGACAGGCCGGCAGCGGCTCACGTGGCTCTCCAAACACTTCGGAGAAGCTTCAGAGGCACGAAGATAGATGCCACGGAAGGACCCGGAACCTTCTGTGGCGGGCCTTCCACTTCCCGTACTAATTATACCATTTAGTGTAACGGAGAAAAGAAGAAGAAAATACACATTTTACTCAATTACATAATGTAGTAAATTATGACATCATGCTGTATAGAAGAAGACTTGAGACAAGAGACTGAGACATAAACTCATGTTTACTATGTTTACTGAGGGAATACATCAAGAGAGAAGTAGAGTCACAAAATAGACTTCTATACAACCAGAGGAGCCCCCTGGTGGTCAGGAGAGAGAATGCAGCTTTAACACATGAAGCATAGACTTCTATACAACCAGAGGAGTCGCCCCTGGTGGTTAGGAGAGAGAATGCAGCTTTAACACATGAATCATAGACTTCTATACAACCAGAGGAGGCGCCCCCTGGTGGTCAGGAGAGAGAATGCAGCTTTAACACATGAAGCATAGACTTCTATACAACCAGAGGAGTCACCCCCTGGTGGTCAGGAGAGATAATGCAGCTTTTGCACATAAAGCATAGACTTCTATACAACCAGAGGAGTCACCCCCTGGTGGTCAGGAGAGAGAATGCAGCTTTGACACATGAAGCATAGACTTCTATACAACCAGAGAAGTCGCCTCCTGGTGGTCAGGAGAGAGAATGCAGCTTTAACACATGAAGCATAGACTTCTATACAACCAGAGGAGCCATTGATTTTAGTGAACAAACTTCTTGTTGAGCCGTTGTCAGTGTTTCGAGCCTGGTCACAGTTTAGGATTTTAAGAACACTGAATCTTGCATCAGCACTGGTTGATACCTCCTCCGCGGTGTTCATCGTCATACTCAGTCCCCGTGGTGACGGTTACATTCCTCGATGTTATATTTCATGAGCGAGTCTCTTTGTCTCCGTGGTCTCGCCACGCATTTGTGGAAGTAGCTAAATCTGTGATGTCACCGGCCAGCTGAGAGAATGCGCCTGTCTTTCTGCGGCGTGACGATGAGGACATGAGGCTCATGAGGCGTGCTGCATGTCATGAAGGAAATCTGAAAATTAAAAAATAAAAGAAGCTCCCTTCAGGTCGCCTGGGGTCAAACTGAGGAAGCGGTTACATAAACAATACAGTTTTCATTATGCAACGAAACATAAAATACACTCGTCATCTCGTCATCTTCTCGTAATCTTGCGTCTCTTGAATTTGTATTAATATATTATCACATGCAGATGGGGGCAAACATCAATTAGTGAGTGATAAAACCCAAAACAGATGCTTATTAATACATGTGGGTGAAGGAGTATTGTGTTCTATATATCTAGGCGCTCCTCCTGATGAGAACTCCTTGTACAAAAATCCAAGATATTATATATATATATATTTATTTATAAATATTGCTCTGCCTGAATCAGAGCATTAACACAGAGGAACAATTTGCTATGGAAAGATATTGTAGTGAAGTCGTAATTATTCACTGGCACTCGCCATGTTGAGAGCCCTGTGGAGTCAATGTGCTATAACCTAGGTTACAGACCTCAACTCTTATCATACTTTATTAATTAATTTAACTTTTTAATCAGTTATTTGCTGCCTCTCGTCATCGGCAGTATTATCCTCCACATTGGTCTAAATTATAATCAATTCTGTGAATCACACATCTCAGTGGATGAGTGTGTACTTTGACATTATTATAAAAATTATATATAGTGTTACACGTTAGTAAAGAGAGAGGCTGGAGATGTGAAGCAGAGTTATTTCCCCTCATTTGTAGAACATAAACTGAGGATTTTAATAATTCCCCAAAGTTAATTGATAATTTTGTATTTTTTAAATAACCAAACGGTTCTAGACTTGGGTTCAGTGTCTTGTTTTGAAACAGGAATCAAACACCCGTGTTCTCCACGCTGCTGTTTTGATTTTTACGAAGGTAAACACGGAGCCGGTCACAGATGGCGGCTCACCTGGCCTCCCATGTTGAATTCTTCATGACCTGACGCTGACTTTGGTAACGCGACGCCATGCGGCCTTCACGAGGCCGTCACGAGGCTACCCCCGCCAGACCTCTGGTGGAAAGTTAGGGCCATATTGGTTTTCACTGTGTCACGGAGACGCTCGTCGTCAGCCAATGGGAATCACTCAGAGCTGGCATCCATGGAACCAACGTTTTGATTTTGCTCCTCAGTTGTGGACCCGGGCTGTATGAGGCGATAAAGTTTCTCCACTGGAAGGGCACCCTAGTGGTCGATTTATAATGTTTTCTCCACTGGAACGGCACGTCATAATGTTTTCTCCACTGGAAGGGCTCCTAAACGTGCACTTTATAATGTTTTCTCCACTGGAAGGGCTCCTAAATGTGCACTTTATAATGTTTTCTCCACTGGGAGGGCACCCTAGTGGGCGATTTATAATGTTTTCTCCACTGAAATTGCACTGGGATCTTTAGAATGTTTTCTCCACTGGAAGGGCACATTATAATGTTTTCTCCACTGGGAGCGCTCCTAAACGTGCACTTTATAATGTTTTCTCCACTGCAACGGCACGTCATAATGTTTTCTCCACTGGAAGGGCTCCTAAACGTGCACTTTATAATGTTTTCTCCACTGGAACGGCACATCATAATGTTTTCTCCACTGGAAGGGCTCCTAAATGTGCACTTTATAATGTTTTCTCCACTGGGAGGGCATTTTATAATGTTTTCTCCACTGGAAGGGCTCCTAAACATGCACATTATAATGTTTTCTCCACTGGGAGGGCACCCTAGTGGGCGATTTATAATGTTTTCTCCACTGAAATTGCACTGGGATCTTTAGAATGTTTTCTCCACTGGAAGGGCACATTATAATGTTTTCTCACTGGGAGCGCTCCTAAACGTGCACTTTATAATGTTTTCTCCACTGGAAGGGCACGTTATAATGTTTTCTCCACTGGGAGCGCTCCTAAACGTGCACTTTATAATGTTTTCTCCACTGGGAGGGCGCTGGGATCTTCAGAATGTTTTCTCCACTGGAAGGGCACATTATAATGTTTTCTCCACTGGGAGCGCTCCTAAACGTGCACTTTATAATGTTTTCTCCACTGGGAGGGCGCTGGGATCTTTAGAATGTTTTCTCCACTAGAAAGGCGCCCAGAAGTTAAATTGATCTACTTTAGAGGCATCCAAGATTGCACTTTCTCATGTTTTCTCCACTAGAAGAGCACACTGGAGGGCAATTAATCTTTTGTAATCTTCTGTCGGGGCAGTTGCCCCCCATGGAATCATATTGTCAAACTACCTGAACAACTATCTCTCCACATAACGAGTGATGGAGAGGTATTTTCTGAGGTTTGATACCAGTATGAAGGGAAGAGTAAAGAGAAGTCAGTAAAACACTGGAAGAGAAACTCTGGAAACCCAAAGACCCCGTTAACTCCCACATGAAGAGGTAACATCCTGCAACTGTTATCCAACCCTATGATGTAAGTATATTTCGATGAACTATTCATAACATCATACACACTTTAACTTACAGACCTCCAATGTGTGCTATTGTCTTGGAAAGCTCCTGTTTTCACCCGGGGGAAAACAACGCGCATTTCATGTGCCGTCTGGTGTCTGCTGTGAAAAAACAAAAAAGGAAAGCCTGTGTGATACGAGAGGCAATGTGCAGCTCCCAACCCGCTCTGATAAAAACAAAAGAAAACAGTCGGCGGTGAGGCAACGGTGACGCTCACCTTGAGAAGACTGGAGCTGAGTGCGAGGCCATGAGAACCGCTGATGGCGAAAGTTTGGAGTGGCGAAAATAAGAATGGAAGCGCGAGCTGGCGATGGACGCTATCTGCCCCCCCGTGTTGTGTCTCCTCAGACGTGTTCTAGGTCTTTCTCACCCAGGATATTTTTTTGTGGCCTCTGTTTTCAATCTGTCCATTTATTCTTTTGGTGGACAGCTGACCAGAGACCTGTAGGTACAACTTCCTGCCCCCTCATGCAGATGACCACAGATCTATAGGTACAACTTCCTGCCCCCTCATGTAGCTGACCACAGATCTGTAGGTACAACTTCCTGCCCCCTCATGCAGCTGACCACAGATCTGTCGGTACAACTTCCTGCCCCCTCATGCAGCTGACCACAGATCTGTAGGTACAACTTCCTGCCTCCTCATGCAGCTGACCACGGAGCTGTAGGTACAACTTCCTGCCCCATCCTACACCTGACTACAGATCTGTAGGTACAGCTTCCTGCCCCATCCTGCAGCTGACCACGGATCTGTAGGTACAACTTCCTGCCCCCTCATGCACCTGACCACGGATCTGTGGGTACAACTTCCTGCCCCATCCTGCAGCTGACCACGGATCTGTAGGTACAACTTCCTGCCCCCTCATGCACCTGACCACAGATCTGTAGGTACAGCTTCCTGCCCCCTCCTGCAGCTGTCAGTAGGTGCAGCTGTTGGCTCATGCAGGTCGTGTTCGGGCGCTCTCCTCTTTTGCTGCCGCGGTGCCCAGCCTGTGTTTCCCTGTGTGCTTATCAGCCTGTGAGCCGCCGTTATCTTATTACCAACAATGGCTCCAGTCTTCTAAGCACCAGTGAGGGCGTACACCACACAGAACAGTAGTGCGATTTTTATTTGTCTACGTTTTTGTTAGCTTTCGGCATGTGGCTCTATTCTCTGTTTATTCATTCTCAACAAAACATAGACGTTAAAGTTAAAGACGTAAACATGGACCATTAAACGGTGATGACCTGTCAATCACCTTGTAGCCCCGCCCTAAAGCCCTATAATTTACTACTCATGCTGTATTGAAGAAGACTTGAGACGAGAGACTGAGACATAAACTCATGTTTATAATGTTTACTGAGGGAATACATCAAGAGAGAAGTAGAGTCATTATATAGACTTCTATACAACCAGAGGAGTCGCCCCCTGGTGGTCAGGAGAGAGAATGCAGCTTTAACACATGAAGCATAGACTTCTATACAACCAGAGGAGTCGCCACCTGGTGGTCAGGAGAGAGAATGCAGCTTTAACACATGACGCATAGACTTCTATACAACCAGAGGAGTCATTGTAGTCATTTTCTCATAGACTTTTTAAAATTCCTACCCCTCTATTCGTACAGCCGTCCTCGAGCTTGGTTTTTATTTTAATCACAACAACCACAATCGTAACGTTTTATGACTGCATGACGGTTGCGGCGACAAAATCTGTCCACAGACACACAAGATGAAGAAGAAGAAAAATACTTCACTTCAGACATCCAACCCAGGCCCTCTGAGTTAGAGACCAGGGAAAGAAACAGTAAAGATAATGAATGGATGCCCATGTTAATGAAGTCAGTCTAAATAAAACGTTAAAAGATTAACTTAAAGTCAAGCTACATTATTTTTCAGAACAAATTGGCTAATTTTTTATTTTAATTTTAAATGTTTGTATTTAAATAAAAATTTTTTTTTACAAATGTTATATCGGTCATTCAGACGTAAGAAGAGTGAGCCTTAATAATCTGATGAGAATTGTGAATTGTATGATTATACAGAGGAACAATAAACTTCAATTTAGAATTAAACAGCCCTACAGCCACTTATTGTGACACACACACACACATGCACACACACACACACACACACACACACGTGCACACACACACATGCACACACACATGCACAGGGCTCATTCCTATAACAACATAATAGCGGTGATGTGGCTCTGGCTCACCTCTGGCGCTCGCTGGCCGGAGGTGGGGATGCGTTTTCTTTTCAAAGTAGGGATCCTCCTCCTCCTCCTCCTCCTCTCCTCCTCTCCTCCTCTCCTCCTCTCCTCGACACGAGGCCAACAACAAGTCATGGGACCAGACGGAGTCCGTCCCGGCTCTCGATGGTGTGTGCGATGCCTCTTCGGGGAGTTATCAGTGTTATTCTAAGGATATTATACCATTTCAGAACCGACATGATTAACTCATAACACGGTAATCAGGCTTTTAGTTTCCTGGAGAGTTGCCAACACCTCACGATGTCACGTTAAATGTCACGTTGATGTAAGTGAAATAAAAGTGGAACAACAGTCCACCGCACGCGGTCACGCGGCCGGCCGGTGTGCTGATTGTATTCATATTTCTCTCTCGTGAATGGCTGCTCTTGTTCCAGAGTCACTCGTTCCTCTTGCAACATACTTAATATTATTAATATGATTACAAACAGGGACCCGGGCTTCATCTCCAGAGGAAAAGCAAACAACACAGTTTAATGTCATTAAGACTAAAGTGGTCATGTTTTATCGCCGTGTGATGGCTCGATTTGACATATTAAGCCATCACAATAAAAGTAAAACAACAATACAGTATTTATTTTGCCAGGGGGGGGGGGGGGGGGCAACGTGGTATTGAACTTGCCTCGGGGGGAAAAGTGGGAAATCCTGTGTACGCATACAAGTAAAGTCTCGCGTCCCTCGTCCGACTACACACCAGAGAGCGCCCGGTTGTCATCGCTCCCATCGACGGCCCTGAATGCAAATCGTGTTCTCAGCGTGTGACTGAGGGACATTTGCAAAGAAGGAGACGACGACGTGTGCACGGGACCTCGGAAACGCTGCACACACAGACTCCACGAGACGAGTAGGAAGAAGAAGAAGAAGAAGAAGAAGAAGAAGAAGAAGAAGAAGAAGAGGAAGAAGGAGAAGAAGAAGAAGGAGAGGAAGAAGAAGAGGAAGAAGTAGAAGGAGAAGAAGAAGAAGAAGAAGAAGAAGAAGGAGAAGAAGAAGGAGAAGAAGGAGAAGAAGAAGAAGAAGAAGGAGAAGAAGAATAAGGAGGAGAAGGAGAAGAAGAAGAAGAGGAAGAGGAAGAAGAAGGAGAAGGAGAAGAAGGAGAAGAAGAAGAAGAGGAAGAAGGAGGAGGAGAAGAAGAGGAAGAAGGAGAAGAAGAAGAAGAAGAAGAAAAAGGAGAAGAAGAAGAAGAAGAAGAAGAAGAAGAAGAAGGAGAAGAAGAAGAAGGAGGAGAAGAAGAAGAAGAAGAGGAAGAAGAAGAAGAAGAAGAAGGAGAAGAAGAAGAAGAAGAGGAAGAAGAAGAAGAAGAAGGAGAAGAAGGAGAAGAAGGAGAAGAAGAAGAAGAAGAAGAAGAAGAAGAAGAAGAAGAAGAGGAAGAAGGAGAATAAGAAGAAGAAGAATGAGAAGAGAAGGAGAAGGAGAAGAAGAAGAAGAAGAAGAAGAAGAAGGAGAAGAAGAAGAAGAAGAAGAAGAAGAAGAAGGAAGAAGAAGAAGAAGAAGGAGAAGAAGAAGAAGGAGAAGAAGAAGAAGAATAAGAAGAAGGAGAAGAAGAAGAAGGAGAAGGAGAGGAAGAGAAGAAGAAGAAGAAGAAGAAGGAAGAAGAAGAAGGAGAAGGAGAAGGAGAAGAAGAAGAAGAAGAAGAAGAAGAAGAAGAAGAAGAAGAAGAAGAAGAAGAAGAAGAAGAAGAGGTGTCTAGATGCTGGATAACAAGTTCTAGACCTATTTTGGGGGGATTTGTGTGTGTGTGTGTGTGGGGGGGGGGGGGGGGGGTACTGGTTCCAGTAATCCCCCACAGTCATTTGATGCAGATCTAGACGTACTTTGAAGGGCAATCCAAATCCGTGGTCAAGTCCAAGTGATTCCCGCTGACGGGGAGGTAATCTCTGCGGAGGAGGAACCGGCTGAACTCCAGAGACAATGGCTCCGTGTGAAGAGTGTTGGTGGTGGGAGGAGGAGCTTGAATTGACAGAAGATAGAAGATGACTAGAAGAGAGCGATTAGGCTTACAGATCATTTGTGCAGGATTAGCCCCCCCCCCCTCAGCGTTCAGTGGCACCTGATATCATCCCCCTCCAGCTCCGGGGGTCTGGAGCGGCCGAGTTCACGGTTGGTATTTTCATGTAGCAGCAGAAAAGCAAATGTAGTTATTATTCTGATGCATTGTGAAGGTGCCCCGGGCCCTAACTGTTGTTTTAAGTGTTTGATGTTCTATCTTTTGTTGGGAAGTCACGCAGAGACGCACAACTCACGAAAAGTGATGCAAAACTACCCAAAGAATCAAACAGAAAATTACCATTAACGAACAGAACATTTTAAAAAATGACCAAAAAGGGATAGAACACTTAAAGAGAGAGAAACTAAATGATCAAAAACAGACCCAAAGTGAAGGGGAAAAAGCAAAATAAATACAAATTAAATAAAGAAGTTAAAAGAGGTGCATAAGACTACAAATAGATCAAAAATGACCAACAAGAGACACACAACGATAACAAAGACATGCAAGACGACTGCAGTGAGACACAAAATGACAAGAAAAAGATGCAAAACTATCAGGAATAAAATAAAAAACTTAAAAGAAGTGCACAAGAGATGCAAAACTACCAAAGAGACAGAGAATGATGACAAAGGGACAGAAAACTTCAACAAAGGGATGCAAAATTACCAAAAAAAGAGACAAAATGACAACAAAAAGACGCACATAAAATAAAATAGTTAAAAGAGAAACAAAACAACCAAAAAGAGACTCGCAACGACGACAAAGACATGCAAAAGTACTACGGAGATACACTAAAATGACCAAAATGGGATGCAAAACTTCAACAAAAAGATGCAAAATAAATACAAATTAAATTAAAAAACTTAAAAGAGATGCACAAGACTACCAAAAGATCCAAAACGACCAAAAAGAAAAACAAAATGATGAGAAAGACATGCCAAACTACGACGGAGAGACACAAAATGACCAAAATGGGATGCAAAACTTCAACAAAAAGAGGCTAAATAAATGTAAATAAATGTAAACAATTTTAAAAAGTGCACAAGACTGCAAATAGATCCAAAACGACCAAAAAGAGAAACATAATGATGAGATAAACATGCAAAACTACGACGGAGAGAAACAAAATGACCAGAAAGGGACACAAAACAAAACATGTGAGACAACCAGAACCTATCTTTGATTCTGTGGGTCTTGTGTGGAAGGGGTGGGGGCCCCTCGACATGTCCGTACCCAGGGGCCACTCGACATGTCCGTACCCAGGGGCCCTTTGTCTCATAACCCGCTCTCATTGTTACCTTCGCATTGAAAATGTGGAAGGTTTTGTTTTGATCGCCGTGTATTTATTTATTTATTTGTATGCGTGTTATTCGCATAACTCAAAAAGTATTAAACCAAATCGCATGAAATTTGGTGGGATGATTGGTTATTATCCGGGGACGATTTGATTAGATTTTGGGATCGAAGGTCAAGGTCAAGGTCATGAAAAGGTCAGAATCTTCTTTTTACCATAGCGCGGTCAATTTGTATCCAATTGGCATGCAACTAATGCCAACATGTTCATAATTCAATGCCCAATCTTGTGATATGCGAAGGTATGCGCTCTACCGAGTGCTCGTTCTAGTTGTTAATTGTTCAGCAATCGATGAATCTGTGACCTGCAGTGAGATTGAGATTAATGGTCATTATTTTGTCTTCTTCGTCAAAGCTCCCAAGATGGAGGTCGTACAGCTCGACGCCCCCAAGGGCCCCCGGGGGCCCCCGGGGGCCCCCGAGACAACGTCCACACGGATGAGCAGCAGAAGACCCGCTATCCAAACCGCCGTTGACCGGCGTAATCCGGCGTAATCCGCCGTGTTATTCTGCGGCTCGGCGCCGTCTGGCCGCCGTCGGGGTTCCGTGCACTCGGACAAAAGCGGTGGACGCCTCGGCCCGCCGACAAAGGGCCCCGGGCCCTGATCGGAGCGGACAAGGCTTTGCTGACGGGAGCCTTTTTTTAAAGCAATTGGATCCCGGAGGACCTCATGAAACACGAGGGACTTTGAGGGTTTGGGGTTTGACTCCGACGCCACCAAAGTGCCGGGCCTCGGAGCCGGAGCCCTGTGCTCCGACCCGCGGTGACCTCCATGAAAGCGCGTCCGCGTCGGGGGCCACATCAGGTGCCGTGGACGCGGCGGTCCCACGTTTTTCATTGTCGTCGTGGAATTCAGTTTTTTTGGGGCCTTTGAAGGAACATTCAGTTTGATGTGGCGCCCATTGTGTTGTTTTCAGTTTGTTTTCTTCCCGTCCCCGAACAGGCCCGAGTGTGTCAAACGGGTTTTCGGGGATGGAGTACACGCTGTTCTTCTTTGATGGCTTTTGAGGAGGACTATGGGCTCCTTTTAGAAGAGAAAAAAGCCCTAGAGGGGAATGTGTATGGGAAAAAAACAACCTGTGTGGGCCACTGGAATCTCCTCAAAGAGAAGGAGTGCACCGCGGGAGAGAGGAACTGGTCTTTGTGGGGGAGCATTGTTCTCAGCCCCTCCCATACTGAGTTCCTCTGGTCCTGTGATGCACCTACGAGGTCTCTAGGCTCCCTGATCCCCCGATACGAGCCGGATGACCCGGAGTCCCACTCAAGTCCATCACGAGGCATTTCATGTACGCTGATAGAATAAATTATGGCGCCGTTTGAGATCAGGTGGTCGATTCAGGACGTCGACCTCAAAACCACGACGATGACGTAACATCTCGACATGGCGGAGGTCTTCGTGGACGGACCCGCATCGGATCCTCATGAGGTTCAGAAACATCATTGTTCTCATCTTATCTTCACTCAGAATCTTCAGACATGCTTCTGACGCCACACAAGGGGCTCCTCTGTGCTTTATTTATTTCTCTAATCTTTAGTTTAACACCGAGACACTTCATTTTTCTTCTTCTTTATTATTAATTATTCCGTTTTATTTTATTCTTTATTTTTTCCGGTCATTTACTTTTTTCTCACCTTGTTTGAGTCCCTTTTTTTGGTATTTACGTTATATATGCGGCTCCCTTTTTGTATTTGTTTTAAGAAGACTATGATTCAAATATATATTAATGTCACTGAAAGAAATGAGGTGTACATAAATACAAATAAAAATGTCACTTCAAGAAATATAAACCTTTTGCTAATATACAAGAGATTATTTTCATGTACAAAAGAACATGAAACATACTAAAAACTCATAAAACATTCACATGTACATTTAGTTTGACATTTATTAGCATTATTTCCTGCCCAAGATCCTCCTCACACAAAACCGTGAATAAAGGAGTCAAGTTGACTGACATGTGAAGTGAAGAGGCGACATGTTGCTCTGCCTCGTCAATCGCAAGCAGCTTCCCCTTTGTTTATTTCTCTTCGCCTTTCGCACAGTTTGTCCCTCGCGAGCTTCCGCAGCTCATCACAGCGCGGTTTCCATAGCGACCAAAGTATCCTTCTCGACGCGGACGGACCTTTACCACGTTTTCAACGAAACTGCACTTATAAACAGCAAGTATCTGCATTTACGACAGTAACAGCAACTTTGAGGCAACTTGTTTTGGCGGTAAATAAACGTAAATACACGTAGAAGCTAAATGCCGACGGTTTAAAATGGATGCCAAAGAGACGTTTGACACATTCATGCGCGAGCTAAACATTCAAGTCATCGCCGATAATGACGAGGTAGGACAACATTTAATCATATTTTGTGGTTTTCTTTCCCCTCTGTATTTAATATGTCAGTCAACTTTACTCATTTATTCATGTATTGTACTTTTTTGTTTAACAAAATGAACAAAAACATTGAGAATGAGGAGGACTTTGGGTCGGAAACAATGCTAATAAATATCAAACTATATGAGCTGTGGAGCCTCGCGAGGGACAAACTGTGCGAAAGGCGAAAGAGAAATGTTTTTTAGCACAATGGCGGAGCTGCTCGCCGATGACGAGGTGGTGCTACAACAACATGTCGCCTCTTTACTGAAGATGTCAGTCAACTTTACTCATTTATTCATCTATGTTTTTATTTGTTAAACAAAATGAACCAAAACAGTGAGAATTGGGAGAATCTTGGGTCGGATATAATGCTAATAACCATCAAACTAAATGTGAATGTGAATGTTTTATGAGTTTTTAGTATGTTTCATATTCATGTTTCTGGTTAATATTTATTTAAGTGACATTATAATTTATATTCATCACTTGTATTATTTACATGCATTTCTTTCAGTGACATTAATATTTATTTATTTATGGTAAGAATAAGTGTCAAAACTAAATGTGAATGTTTTATATGTTTTTAGTATGTTTCGTGGTCAAGTATTTGCACACGTATTGTGACCTTTCGCCTGGTCGCCCAGTCAAAGGTCAAAGGTGACACCTCCCATGCCTTCTTTACTGAGGAGGCGGAAACAGGATCAACATTATAGATGCTGGGTGGATTATTGAAAATCAATAAATCGTATAAAATACTATTTTATTTTATTTCAGGAATATGATTTTATTGATAAATATATATATATCGATATCTATATATAGATATATATATATTTATATATCTATATCTATATATAGATATATATATATATTTATTTATATATATATATATATTCACTGTGTCTCCACAGTCTGAGTGGAAATGTTGTTGCCACTTTCTGACAGCAGGACCTGGATGCTGATGATGACGATGCTGATGCTGATGATGGTGACGATGACGATGATGACGACAATGATGTTCCAAGTTCTCTGCTGCGCTACTTTGAAACCTCAAGGAGCAGAGCGGCAGCTTGTGAGAGCCTCCTGCAGGAGCTCGAAGGTACACATGACGACTCCATGTTCAACCAGAACACTTTTTGTGGATTCATGCTCCTAGAGGCATGTCGCACGCCGTATTGTCACATGTCTCTATGAGTCAACATTCTGTATTTCCGTATACATGCACATTTATATAAAGACAGACCTCCAAAAGACGAGCAGAACAAGGCTCCCGCTGCCAGCCGCCTCCCTGCTGCGCCCACGGACACAGAAGACCTTTTCACTCACGTGTCAGTGTGTCCCAACAATGAAGGTACGTCCAACTTTAAAGTACATGTACTGGAGTTTCTGTAAAACAAAACAAAAATAGGTATATGCGTGGTGAAACCCAGATATATTTAAGACTACTGGGCAGGGAAAAAAGTTATGGAAAAAGTTATTTTCCATAACTTTTCCCAGGTGAAGCCTACACATTCTGGGCAACTATACCTGTGAATAAAAAGCATGATGTGTGAGGGTTTGAGTCAGAATCCCAACTTTTTTTATTGCCTATTTATTGCCAATTATATTTTTCACTTTGAAGGAATGTTCTCTGGTGTGTTGGTGCCTAGAGATAAAAGTTTGTTAAAAATATATATTTTTTAAATAAAAGCAAGTATTGCAGAAAATCAAGAATTGTAAAAACAAACAATACAATTACAGTGAAATATATTTGTAAAAAAAGCGTAATAAATATTCATTAAAAAAATGTATAAATACAAAAATACAAGTATTGCAGAAAATCAAGAATTGTAAAAAAATAAAAAAATACAATTACAGTAAAATATAAAAAAAATACTTTAGAAATATTTTCAATAATACTGAGATCTATCCAGTTTTCAGGCAGTGGAAGTTTTGTGCTGGGGAAAAAAAGCTACATTTTCCAAAGAATTTTCAACCTTAAAATATAAAAAGAACATGCACAGAGGTCTGCCCAAAGTTGTGTGTTAAGTGTTAACATCACGCATAAAGACGCGTTAATGTACCACAATGTCTCTGAGAGGGGATGAGAGGCCGTGCCACTGGGCCTCATCAACAAGAACATTAACAAACATGAACAAACATGTTAAATAGTGTTTCTAAATGACTAGAAATAACGTTTCACTCTGGAGCCTTGCTGAAGCTCTGATGTAATTCAACATCTGGCCACAAGAGGTCCCCACTGACTTATTTCTTGTCTTATTGATGACTTTAGTGATGGGAGAGGATGATGAAGATGTACACAACCCAACTTGTTGAATAGATATACATGTTTTTCATTTGTCATAGGTCAACACTGTGATGACAATGAGGCCTTTTGGCAACTTTTTTACATATATATATATATATAAAAAAAAAAGGGTTTTATCTGATAAATACTTTGAATTTATTATCTGGGCTGAATCCACCGGTCTAACTCTCAGTATATTCCTACTGACCTCGTGCTGCTCATATTCATGTGGCATTGTGCAGTATTTATTTATTAATGTGTTTATATACGAGGCAACGTACTTACTCTGAATTTAACTTTGTGTTTGCTGCGTATTGTAAAACATGAGAAAAGAGAATTATAAATGCAAAAAGTCCAAGAACATAAAGAATAGGACAATAATATTAAAAGAATGAAGAAACATGATGTAAAGATATGATAATAAGGTCCCTACTGGTTACAGAGGATCATTTGGTGTGTGAAGAGCGACGGAAACGACACCGCCACGAGATGAAGGAGGAGGAGGAGGGGGAGGAGCTAAAGAGACGAGTAGAGAGAGACTTCCAGACGGAGCTGAAGAAGATGATGGAGGCGGAGAAGGTGAGTCTGTACCTCCTGAACCTGGATTACTTGTCATAAGCATTCATTAATATAGCAGATGTGGGTGAAATAACGGGGGAAGTAGATCCTGATATTTTGTGTCACCATGGAAACCGTCATTGTGTTCCAGCTCCATCAGAGGGAGGTGGAGCTGATGGGGAAAAGAGCTCAGGAAACACTGGACCAGGAGTGGCTGCTGCAGCAGGTACACACCGATCATCATGTCTGCAGAGACACCACAGAAGAAGAAGGGGCGGTGGAAGAGGAGGAAAAGGAGAGAAAGTAGAAGAGGAAGAAGAAGAGAAGGAAGAGGACGATAATAATAATAATAATATATCTAATAATAATAATTATATATATCTAATAATAATTATTATATATATTATAATAATTATATATAATAATAAATATATATAATAATAATAATTATATATATAATAATTATTATCTACATATAGATTATTATATATAATTATTATTATAATATATATAATATTTATATATAATAAAAATAATTATATATATAATAATATTAATTCTTATATATATAATAATTCTTCTTATATTTATAATAATCTACATATAGATTATTATATATATTATTATTATAATATATATAATAAGTATTATATATAATAATCTACATATAGATTATTGTATATATAATTATTATAATATATATAATAATAATGATTATATATATAATCATTATTATTATTTATATAATAATAATTATATATATATATAATAATCTACATATAGATTATCATCTACATATAGATTATTATATATATCATTATTATTATAATAATATATATAATAATCTAAATAGAAGTCATAGTTTTATTGTATTAGTTGTTTAAACTTTGGACTGTTTGCAATTTTTATTTTCATTTATTTTTTACGTTAAATGTTTTTTTACTTTCTTTACCGTTTAGGATCTGTTGAGAGATTTAAAGAGACGAGTGGAGGAGGAGAAGAGGAAGAGGGAAGAGGAGGAGGAGAGGAGGGAAGAGAAGAAGGAGAAGAGGAGGAAAGAGGAGGAGAAGAGGAAGTGGGAAGAGGAGAAGGAGAAGAGGAGGAAGGAGGAGGAGAAGAGGACGAGGGTAGAGGAGGAGAAGAGGATGAAGGAGGAGGAGGAGAAGAGGACGAGGGTAGAGGAGCAGAAGAGAAGAAGGGAGGAGGTGGAGAAGAGGATGAAGGAGGAGGAGGAGAAGAAGAGGGCGAGGGTAGAGGAGCAGAAGAGGATGAAGGAGGAGGAGGAGAAGAGGACGAGGGAAGAGGAGGAGAAGAGGATGAAGGAGGAGGAAGAGAAGAGGACGAGGGAAGAGGAGAACATCAAGATGGAGGTGGAGAGGAAAGGAATGGAGGAAGAGATGAGGAAGAAAGAGGGAGAGAGGAGAATAGAGGAGATTAAACTTAAAAAAGAGGAGGAGCAAAAGAGGAGAGTAAAGAGGGAGGAGAAGAGAGAAGAAAAAAACAAGATAGAGATGGAAAAGAGAAAGCAGGAGGAAGAGATGAGAACGATGAAAGAGGAAGAAGAGAGGGAGAAGAAGGAAGAGGAGGAGAAGAGGACAAGGGAAAAGGAAAGACAAAAGATAGAAGAAGGAGAGGCAAAGAAGACGGAGGAGGAGGAGAGAAAAAAGAGGGAAGAGGAAACCAGGAAAATAGAGGAAGAGGTCATAAGTACTAGGGAGATTGAGGAGAGGAAGAAACAGGAGGAGACAAGGAAGAATAAGGAAAAGGAGGAGGTGAGAAAGAGGGATGAAGAAGAACAGAGTCGTCTGTCAGAGTTGAGAAAGAACGAAGAGGAAGATAGAAAAACTAAAGAAGAGACGAGACCCGTCGGGGAGGAGGAGAAGAGGAAAAGAGATGAAAGGAAAACAGAAGAGGGTGAACAGAGGAGGAGGAGGAGGAGGGAAGAGTTAAGACAAGCAGAGGTAGAGGGTCTGAAGGAGGAAGAGGAGGAGGAGGAAGAGGAGGAGGGAAGAAAACATAGGGAGGGAGCGAAGGAGCTGAAGGAGGAAGAGGAGGAGAGGGAAGAAGAGGGAAGAGGAGCTAGGACCAGGACTTCCCCCCACGAGGAGAAGAGGCTGGCCTGGGGGAGGAGCTGCGTCTCCTGGTCCAAACTCTCCCTCCAGAGCAGGAGCCAGCAGCGGGGGGGCGGGGGGGCGGCCCGGAGGGGGCCGGGGGGGCCCGGGGGTCTCCCCCCCCTCTGCCCGGACCACCTGCTGCGGTCCACGGGCTGCACATCCCTGCAGGAGGTAAGCCGCCATATTCAGCCCCCCCCCCCCCCCCCCAAGTCACACTTGACCTCTGCCCTCTCCTCCAGGTGACCTCCGTGACCCTGCGTGACCTCCCCGGCTGCGGCCTGTCCACCCTGGCCCGCTGCGCCGGCCTCCGGGCCCTCAGCCTCAGGCGCTGCGGCCTCCGGTCCCTGGAGGGCATCGGCCGGCTGCCCCAGCTGAGCCACGTGGACCTGCAGGTGGACCTCCACTCTGATTGTTGTTGTTGTTGTTTATTTACTCTCAAAACAAACACCCCCCTCCCCCCCCCCGCCTCAGGATAACGACATCTCATTGGTCGACTGTGAGAACATGAGCGGCCTGCGGGTTCTCCGCCTCGGCCACAACAAGCTGACGTCCGTCCACGGCTTGGCGGGCGCCGAACATCTGGACGTCCTGGACCTGTCGCACAACTCCATCACGCGCATCGGTGAGAGCAACATGGCCGCCTCTTAAAGGGCCGGTAGCGCCGCAACACAGAGACGTATAAACTACTCCCCAATATGTTGTTAAATAACTCTCTTTGCGTTTAATTATTGTTTATTTGAGTGTAGAAATATTGTACGTAAGAAAATGTCTCTAATATGAAACCATAAATCCATTTAATTTAAAACCTTCAAAATAAAAGCACGGGTTATTTTTCTTCAATTTCTTTAAGAAAAGGTGATCAAGAGTCTTTGCATTTGATTATTGTTCATTTGAGTGTAGAAATATTGTATCTAAGAAAATGTCTCCAATATTAGAACATGAATCAATTTCATTTTAAACCTTCAAAATAAAAGCACAGGATATTTTTCTTAAATTTCTTTAAGAAAAGTCTCTTTGCATTTTATTATTGTTTATTTGAGTGTAGAAATATTGTACATAATAAAATGTCTCCAATATTAAACCATAAATCCATTTAATTTAAAACCTTCAAAATAAAAGCACGGGTTATTTATCTTCAATTTCTTTAAGAAAAGGTGATTAAGTGTCTGCATTTGATTATTGTTTATTTGAGTAGAAATATTGTATGTGAGAAAATGTCTCCAATATTAGAACATGAATCAATTTAATTTGAAACCTTCAAAATAAAAGCACAGGATATTTTTCTTCAATGTCTTTAAGAAAAGTCACTTTGCATTTGATTATTGTTTATTTGAGTGTAGAAATATTGTACGTAAGAAAATGTCTCATATTAAACCATAAATCCATTTAATTTAAAACCTTCAAAATAAAAGCACGGCATATTTTTCTTCAATTTCTTTAAGAAAAGTTGATCAAGTTTCTTTGCATTTGATTATTGTTTATTTGAGTGTAGAAATATTATACGTAAGACAATTTCTCCAATATTAGAACATAAATCAATTTAATTTGAAACCTTCAAAATAAAAGCATGGGATATATTTTTTCCATCTAAAAAAGAAAAGGTGATCATATGTCTTTGCATTTGATTATTGTTTATTTGATTGTAGACATTTTGTAAGTAAGAATCATTTCTCTAATATTATAACATGAATCCATTTAATTTGAAACCTTCAAAATAAAAGCACAGGATATTGTTCTTCAATTTCTTTAAGAAAAGTGTTTTTGCATTTGATTATTGTTGATGTGAGTGTAAAAATATTGTACGTAAGAAAATGTCTCTAATATTATAGCCTAAATACATTTAATTAAAAAACCTTCAAAATAAAAGCACAGGATATATATATTTTTTTCTTTAAGAAAAGGTGAACATACGTCTTTACATTTGATTATTGTTCATTTATCCTGGGCCTTGTGTTTGACACCTGTGGTTTAGAATATCTGTCTTAAAAAAATAAAAAATGTTGTTATTATGCAAGTTATTAACTGTCCACCAGAGGGCAGCACCGCTCTTCTTTTCAGCCCCCGGCCTCCATTGACAACAAGTGAAATGAAAAGTGATTTATTGAGTGAAGTCAAGTTGAGCCCTGAGGCTGAAGCCATGAATAGATAATAGAGGTTAACCGCATTTAATTGTACATTCATCATTTAGTTGTGACCTCTAAACATCAATATTGTCGGAGGGCTGTTCTTCTTCTTCTTCTTCTTCTTCTTCTTCTTCTTCTTCTTCTTCTTCTTCTTCTTCGATGTGCTGAAGCTTTTTGTTGATAGCTCTGTGCTCGGCTCCCGGTGTTGTTTTCCTCCTTCTCCTTCTTCTCAGCTGGTCTGGAGTCCATGAGGAGGCTGCAGAGGTTGTCGGTGGACCACAACCAGCTGATCAGCACCAAAGGACTGGGGGCCGTGTGCACGCTGCTGCACCTGAGCTGCTCACACAACCACCTGGCGAGCGTGGAGGGCCTAGAGAACTGCCCCCTGCTCAGCACGCTGGACCTGAGGGCCAACGGCCTGGCCGAGGTAGGGACACCAGCCAGAGGGCCCGGTTCTGGGGTCCACTCGTAGAGGAACTCTTCACACGTTGTTCTGTTTTCATCTTGTGGGGAGGGCATTTATTTACTTGTAGAGTTGGAGGGAGTTCTCCATGAAAGATCAGCAACAATATAAAAGCTAAATCTGACAAAAAGGATTTGTTCATGTGCAGATAACAAAAAAGATCTAAAACTTTTATTCTGCATATATTTAAACTTTTTTCTACATATAAATACTTTTTTTTCACATCATTTTACACTTTTTTATTCATAGAATTTTACATTTTTTTCTACATATAATTTGACACTTTTTAATGCATATAATTAAACTTTTTCCACATATAATTACACGTTTTTATGCATATAATTACACTTTGTTCTACATAAAATTATAATTAAACTTGTTTCTACATATAATTACAATTACACTTTAATTACACTTCTTTTTCATCAAGATGTAGAAATAAAATTAGAAGGCAGCGTTCCGTTTATTAGTTTTATAATCACAAAACCACAACCCATAAAAACATCAATATGGGTTCAAGATAAACAATAATACACATGTTTTAAAAACATCTGTTTTGTGTGTTTATTTATGTTTATATCACAAAAAAATTAGAACACAACATTCCTTTTATTGTTTTATAATTGATATCCTAAAATTGTAATGCTGACATGGAGATAGGTGAGTTAACAAATATATTTGAAAATGTTTTTGTGTGTCAAACCTTCAAAATAAAAGCTCAGAATTGTAAAATGTTCAAACATTCTTTTTATTGTGTTATAGTCACTATATCCAAATTTTAATGCTGACATGGAGATTGGTGAGTTAAAAAAAAAAAAATTATAAATGTTTTTATGTGCGTCAAACCTTCAAAATAAAAGCTCAAAAATGTTCCGAACAAGTACGAGGAAAGTTATTCAAAATCAACAACTGGACTCGGACACCTTGAACCTCGAACATCTGCTTTTTGACAAAACACATCGGAAGGCATTTCCCTGTGACTCTACAACTTAAAACCAAACAAAAAAATATTACCTGAGAGGAAAAATAACACACATCTAAAAATTAAAAAAATAACTAGCAAAATTTGCCACATAAGAAGTTTTAACTCTTCGACCCCGGACAGGATTCTGTGTTTTAAATGGATGGAGAGAATAAAGAAAACTCCTCAAATGATGAGCATAAGAAAAGGAAGTGATGCGTCATGTAATAGTGTCTTTATTTATTGTATTTAATCAATTTTCCAGCGTGAGATACTTCCACAGCAAAATGGGAAACTTGAATAAAAATGAACTTCGACTGGAAAAGTTTAAAAAACATCAAACTGAAGCATTTTTTATTCATTGAAAAAAATGTATTTATATGTTGCACGGAGACGAGCTCCAACACAGCGGGACTGAAACAGCCGACACTGACGCATGGCGGATGAGAGGGTCGTGGAGGCGGTTAACAGTTAGTGTAACCCCCGCAGTGGCAACTGACAGCTTCACCCGGGGGTTTCCTTCTTCTTCTTCTTCTTCGTCAGCCCCCCAGTCTGAGGAACCAGGTCCTCCTCAGGGAGCTGCATCTAGACGACAACAGCATCTCGTCCCTGGCGGGCCTGGCGGGCTGCTGGCTGCCCCTCATGCAGCATCTCTCCGTGGCCCAGAACAGGTCCGCCTAGCCTTCATCTGGCTTTCTCATATTTAGGAATTTGATTTATTTCTGTACCGTAATATGAATAGTGGAATATTCATCCTAAATAGGCTGTGTTCAAATTAAATGAAATGTTTTTGCTCACGAGCCAATCAGAGACGACTTTAAAGAGACTAAAACGGAGAAAAAAATAACATGATTTGATTTATTTCTGTACCGTAACATGAATAGTGGAATATTCATCCTCCTTCCCTAAATAGGCTGTGTTCAAATTAAATGAAATGTTTTTGCTCACGAGCCAATCAGAGACGACTTTAAAGAGACTAAAACGGAGAAAAAAATAACATGATTTGATTTATTTCTGTACCGTAACATGAATAGTGGAATATTCATCCTCCCTCCCCAAATAGGCAGTGTTAACATTTAATTAAATGTTTATCCTCACGGGCCAATCAGAGACGACTTTAAAGAGACTAAAACAGGGAATAAAATAACATGATTTTATTTTTATTTCTGCACCATAAATAATATAAATAGTAGAATATTCATCTTCCTTTCCCCTCCTCCCCCTCACATGTAAACACCCCCCCCACCTCCAATAATCTTGGGGTCTACATTGAAAATACATTATTATTGATAATGATATTAATAAACCAAATTGATTACAAGGAGCTCACAGTAGGTCAAATAGGCAGTATAATTAAATGAAATGTTTTTCCTCACGAGCCAATCAGAGCAGACTTAAATAGACTAAAATGGAGAATAAATAACATTAATCAGAATCAGAACCTTTTATTGTCATGTATAGATGATGACAGGTACAATAAAAGGTACAAGACCTGCGATAGGAAGTATTCCCACCAGATCTTTACGAGATCAAAGTTTTCTGCTATATTAATGTTCACAATATTAAACACAGTTCACCTTTTAAACTTGTTGTGGAAGAAAGCCCAAAATACACAAGCATGAACCTGAGAATGAGCGCGATATGTCCATTTAATAAACCCCCCAAAACACATTGTGGTGACTCTTCCGCCCTTATTCTTATTATTCTGTAATATGATTATTATAGAAGCTTGTTGCAATTTTCAAACCTTCAAAATAAAAGCTCAAAAGTGTTTCGATGAGGAAACTTATTCAAATCAACAACCGGACTCGGGACTTCTTGAACCTCGAACATCTGCTGTGTGTCAAAGATTACCTGAGGGGGAAAATAACTTCTCAAATTTAATGGGTGGATAGAATAAATACAATTTAAAAAAAATGCTGAACATGAGAAAAAAATATTTTCTTTCATTTTTTGTTGTAAACTGATGTAAAAAGTTGAACTGACATTAAAATATAATTTCCCTAGAATCACCGAGCTGCCCCCCATGGCGGACTGCGTGTCCCTCGCCAATCTGGACCTCCGGTTCAACTGCCTGTCAGGTGAGACGGGTCGTCAAGGCTTAAAGGGACCTTATGAATCCATGTCCTCATCTTAAAGGCACACACACGCGTGTGTACCTCTATTTAAAAACCCACCCGGCCTCAGATCGGTTTCACTCACACAGGGTTCCTACGATCATGGAAAACCTGGAAAAAGTCCTGGAATAAAAAAAAAAAGTTTATTTCCAGTCCTGAAAAAGTCCTGAAAAAACAAAAAATCCCGTAAGTATTGGAAAAGTCATGGAAATTCTTTATATTCATATGTTTCATTCACGCTGAGTTTTAAATAATTTAATTGGCTTTTCAAAGAAAGACGCTCTAAATATAAGCCGGCGTACGCTCTTTCATATACTCGCACATTTCTCCGCGCTGCAAGTGAACGCATCTTAACTGAAAAGCCATAAATGTTTATTCTTTTAATCTAAACTATCGTCTCTCATTCATTTGAGTCATTTGAGGTTATAAACTGTATGCTTTAGGTTTCTCATTGTTAATTTAAATACAACTTTTTATCACTTTTTCATGTCTACGCATACGTTGGTCGGGGAAATTTAATTTAAAGACTTGGACACACATTGGTCAACATGTGTAACTTATATAAATTGACTTGCGCCCCCCCCCAAAAAAACCCTCTATTGTATAAGACGTCCATGCAGAGTATCTGGAGGAATAAGATGCTTCACAAGTCCAATGGGTGGTGTCGGGTTGTGTTTCTCCCCAGAGCTCCAGAGCGTGTGTGAGGGTCTGCAGGGCTGCGTCTCCCTGAGGGAGGTCCGGCTCACGGGGAACCCTCTGCAGCAGGAGGCGGGCTGGAGGTACTCCATCGGCCTCTCATCTGGGCACACATACAGAAACATGATTTCAAGGTGTCCGGGGCCCTCGATGGCCCCCAGGGGCTCGTACGGCCATGGAAAACCTGGAAAACCTGGAAAAGTCCTGAAAATTAGTTTTTATTCATATGTTCACTTACGAAGTTTGATTAAAATAATTCACATTTATAAAAATAGTTAATTTGTGTAATTTAAAAATGTTCTAAAAAAATATTTCCAGGCCTGGAAAAGTCTTTAAAAAACAAAATAATTCAAAAAAGTCCTGAAAACTAGTTTTTATTCATATGTTCACTTACACAGTTTAATTAAAAGAATATACATTTATAAAAATAGTTAATTTGTGTCATTTAACATTTTTATAAAAAAATATTTCCAGGCTTGGAAAAGTCCTTAAAAAACAAACAAATTCCAACAAGTTTCACAAAAGTCCTGAAAATGAGTTTTTATTCATATGTTCACTTACACAGTTTGATTAAAATAATTTACATTTAGAAAAATAGTTAATTTGTGTCATTTAAGGTTATATACTCGTGTATACACGGAGATTTCACAACATTTTGGGTTATGGAAATTTGGTTTAAAGTCCTGGAACACTTTGTTATATTCATGTTTTCATTTATACAGTTTGATTGAAAGAATAAACATTTATATAAATAGTTATTCTTTTTAATCAAACTATTGTCTCTCATTCATTTGAGTCATTTAAGGTTAAATACTGTATTCTCTTTGTTAGTTTAAATATGTCATTTTATCACTTTTTAGTGTATAAACCTGAGATTTCACAAAGAAATGTGGTTGTGTAAATGTGGTTTGAAGTCCTGGCCACCCATTGGTCAACGTGTGTCTGACCCCCGATGCCTCTCCTCAAGACTCAGGTTATTCTAGACTCTTCCGTACAGTTCTTTCTGGATAATTCAGTTTTTTGGACACGTGTCAGCTTTCTGCTTCTTCTGTCGCCGTGACGACGGATCAAAGCCGACGAGCCGGCGGGGGTAACGTGTTCTCGTGGGTCTCCGGCCTCAGGTAGTCTAAACATTCCTGCCGAACGCCGTCCTTCCTGTCCGCCTCCCGGGGATCACCTCTGTGATCCGGCTGCGTCCCGCGATCAGATTACTACCGGCATCTGGGCTCCCCTACGCCACCGCCGCCGCCGCCGCTAAGTGCTCCTAATCCCCCCAAATATTGACACGACAGGAGAAAAAAAATCACTTTTTCCATTTTCAATTTGCTCATTCACTTATCACGAATCACTCTTTTGATTCGTGAGGTCACGAGTCGCTGAGCTGATGGGAAAACAGGAAAAACCCAACTTCGCTTCGTCAATTTTTTATAAATGATGATGTGATGTTGTAGCCAATCACACGTGGCCGGATGGCTTATTTTATTTATTGAGCTGGGACGATGCACAAACACATAAATACAGCTCAAAAAAACTAATTTTCATCTGCAGTGCTGCGCAAGTTTGATAATTTTGTCAGTTTCAACTTCACATTTCTCTCTTCCTATGCTTCATGGGTCCAAAAAAAACATCCTTAAAAACACACGGGCTACTCGTAGACATTCCCCTGAACTTAAGCCTGAACTTAAGCCTTAATATTTCATTGACCTTGACTTAACCTTCAATGCCAGTAGTGTAATTAACCCCTCTGTGTTTCCACACGCACCCGTTTCATCCCGAGCCGTGACAACACCGGCTAAACTAAAGCACCACGGGGCGAGCGACCAGGACTTACCGAGACCCCCACGACTCCCCCCCCCCCCTCACCCCCTGAACCAGCAGACGCGGAGGAAGAGAATTTGGGGTTTGCAGGAAGTCTTCACTAAATGAAATATATACGGTGGCGAATTAGGACGAAGGAATGTGAGGCAAGTTCTGGTGAGGAGTTCAGTGAATGTAGATGAGGCATGTTAATGAAAATAGTGAGTTTAAACTTCTTATTAACGAGTCTGAAGAAGAGAAAACTACGCTCCACTCATCATCATCATCGAGCGAGAGAGAGAGAGAGAGAGAGAGAGAAATAGAGAAAGAGAGAGAGAGACTCGCCTTTCTGAAAACTCCCCCTGGATGATCTGAATCCACATCGGATGGCTTCCAACGTGAAGGTCTGCTCTGCGTCCTCCCAAAGTGGCGTCTAAGTGGCGTCCGTTTCCCCCCCAAATCGAATTACCCCCCCCCCCACGCCTCAATGAGCTCACGTGACCGTCCACACGCAGGTCCCATTTGGGGAGCTCCAATCCAAAGACAGACAGCCAACATGCCCAGAAGGGGTTGGAATCTAACCCCCGAGTGGGAGAGACCAAGTGGGCCACATCAAAATGCTATCAGAGGGCCATTTATCCGGGTTTGAGTCCTCCGCGAGGGTCCGAAGAAAAAGTGTTTATGACCCCCGTCGGCATCAGAGGGCCAGAGAGGCTCCGCCTCCATCAGGTTCTGAACTCAAAAGATCTAGACCCTTAACACAATCTAATTAGATAGGTGTAAAGAGATGCAGTAAATCAGTAAATGGGCACAAGATGAGCTTAAATAAAAAAGTAAATATATAAATATATAACTCCCAGTGCTCTAAGTGCTCTGGAGCTTTCTATTGGTTCCCGGGTTCTGTTCCCCGGGGGCCTGCAGAGCTTCCAGCTGCACATTTCCCCACTGAACTCGGACCACATTTGGCCTCCGGTGGACGCTCCGGGTTGGTTTCTCTGGCAGATATTTGGGATTCCTTCAGCCGGGACGTCCTGAGCCTCAGGCGGGCCGAGCGAGCTCTCCGGCCACTAGGGGGCGTTTCTCACACGCCTAAAGAAACAGTACCGGCGCCAGCTAGCTGTCTGTTAAAATGTATTCACTGTAAATATATTCCCCCAGATGTCAGTCGGTTTAACCCTTCAGTTCCACCCGCTGAGATGTATGAGTGGCTCCACGATGACTTCATTGTCTTTGTGTTGTTGTTTATTTAAACCTCACCGCGGTGTTGGTTCCCCCGCCGTGCTGCCGCTGCACTGGGAGACGCTTACGGACACATTTTTATAATAAATGCAGCGGTTTTTGTTTGGTGCCGCTGCCAATGTGAGATTATGGGTTTAATTTAATATTTGAATGAGAATTTTTATTTTTACGATTTTGTTCACGATTTTTTTTACGAATCTTTTTTAGAGATTTTTTAAAACGATTTTTTAATAGATTTTTTAAAAACAAATGTGTTTATAATCAAACATTTTTGATTATAAAAGTTTGTTTGTTGAATACATAAAAAGAAGAAATATAAAAAAATACGTTATTTATCTATCTACGATTTTATTCACAATTTCTTTTCTCTATTTTTTTAAACAAATGTGTTTGTAATTTTTTTTTACATAAATACATAAAAAAAGGAAATATAATATATATATATATCGTTCTTGACTTTAAATTGTGTTTTTCTCTTCAAGTATGCTTTTTATTGACATTAAAGTAGCCGAAAAAAACGTGACCATAGCAACCTCTGATCTAGTTTGTTGTCCCCCCCCCCCCCCTCCACCCCCCTCCCCTCGCAGGTCCGCTCTGCAGAGGGCCGCTCCCGGCCTGAGGGCCATCGATGACCAGCAGACTGACTCCGCTCTAGCGCCCCCTGCTGTGGCGCCGGCCCCGGGCGGCTTCCCGGCGTTCTGCCGCGCTCAGCTCCAGCAGACTCTGGATTTACAGCGGCGGCACGACAGCGAGCTCAGGTGAGAAACCCGCCCGGCAACAGAGCCGACGAATAAAGTATATCTCATCTATATCTAAATAACATTTCCGAAGCAGCTCCTGCTATGAAAGAAGGGAATTGCTCAACTAATTAGTGATTTGTTCATTCAAATTTGGTTTTAAGGAGTAAAAAAAGGGTAAAAATGTCACGGATAGCATGCAATCCTTCCTTTTTAAAGTTTTTATGAAAACCAAATTATTAGAAAATCAAAAACAACCCTTGTGTTTATTCACATTTCATTACATGTCATTTAGATCAAAGACAGAGAATTATTTTTAACGACAGCATGAAATATTTCCCTTTTTAAAAAATGTTACCAGAAAATAAAAACAACCTTGTTTATATTTCATCATATTACATTTAGCTGACGCTTTTATCCAAAGTGACTTACAACCCCGTCACATTCACACCGTAGAGCTACAGGGATCAACCCAGGGTTAAGCGTCTTGCTCAAGGACACATCGACTAGGGCGGGGATTGAACCGCCAACCCCCTGATGGACAGACGGACCTGCTACCCACTGAGCCGGAGGTCAGCGACTGTGATATCAATAAAGAGTCGGATAGCACAGGAAGCCTCGACTGGAAACACACAATTAAAAGTCAAATATTTTATATATATATTTATATATTTTTTTGTATTCAACAACCAAACAAACAAAACTCTGTGATTATGAACATTTGTTTTTATTTCTCAGTCCAGTGCGTTTGCTCGATGGGACTTTTGAATATAAAAGATGCTCCTGAAGCTTCGTAGGAAGGAAGAAACGACAGAAGCGCTCCGGCGTGCGGACGGCGAGGCGGCGGCGTTTCATCTCCCGCCGTCGGGAATGTGCGGCGCCCTCTTGTTATGTCTGCCGCGCGGCGCGGGCCGACCTCCGCCTGTTGACTCAAGTCCTCCGGTGTCGCCACCGGCGGCCGAGACTCACCGCCTCTTCTTCTTCTTCTTCTTCTTCTTCTTCTTCTTTCGTGACCTCTTCCTTTTTTCAAATTACACAGAAGATGAAACGCGGGGGCCCGCGGGTCACGGCGAGGACTCCTATGGCTCGGGGGTCCCCCCCCCTCCTCAGACAATGAGCCATTCTGAGGCCGTTGAACCCCCGGCCTGACCTCGTGTCTACGGGCTTTAGAGGAGGTGCCACACGCCGGCCCGCCGGTGACCGTGAGGTGGGGCCGCCATGGGGTCTACCACGGGGTTTAGCAGGGGTACGGTTTCACAACAGTTCCCAACGGGGGGCCAGAATCCCCCTCCGGTCCTCACACAACGCCCCGACGTTACACCGACAGCGGAGTTTTATTATTATATGAATTTGGCAACGGAAATGTCTTAATTTTTTTTTTTTTTAGGTTTGTAAAAATAAATGTAGAGAAATCCATATAAAAAAATAAAATCTGTTCGAATGTGAATGTGTCGCCGTTTCTCACGGCTTCTAATGCAGCGGAGCGTGATCCATCGTAGGGCTCCTACGGTCATGGAAAACCTGGAAAACCTATTTCTAGGCCTGGAAATGTCCTGAAAAAAGAAATCACAATTTTCTTTGGGAAAAATCACAAATTATTAAATCATTAAAATATACCAATAAAATAATTTATATGCTTTGAGAAGAAAGACGCTCTAAATATAAGCCGGCCTACGCTCTTTTACATTTACGAGCGGCTCAAGTTGAAAGACACCGGCGTAAAGCGCACATTTTTACGCGCTGCAAGTGAACGCACCGTAACATAAATGTCTATTCTTTTAATCTAAATTATTCTCTCATCTATTTGAATCATTTATATTCATACTATATATTTTAGGATTGTCATTGTTAGTTTAAATACAAAATGTTATCACTTTTTCATGTATGCACCGACATTTTTAAAAATGTTTGAACCCCGGGTATAAAGACACAAGAATAAATCCAGTTTAAACAAAATACTTTTGCTAAATGTTTGTAATAAAACATTGAATAAATGTAAATGTGATCGTGGACCTAAGAGGGAACACGACGCTCGTATCGGGACAGGAAGTCGGATGGATAGACGCCCACCGCGACCCCTACTTCCTGCATGGGGATGGAATCGTCCAATGAGAACGCACGTGAGAGACGACTCGACGTGTCCTGAAGGATCTTCTATTGCATCTTTTTAGGGTTTTTGATCATGTTACATCAGTGGTCTGCATGTCCACGGTGACCCTGCAGTGAACCAGCAGGTATGGGGGGTGGGGGGGTGAGAGGGGGGGGGGGGTCAGTGGGGTCAGTGGGGTCACAGTCCTCTCGGACCTCCCGACTGCCCTCTCTCTTGTCCCACTGAGAGCGAAGAGCCGGGTCTTTGTGGAGATGGAGCTGCGATACCTAAGGCTACAGACCGGCTGGACACTGACGAGCCTCTGCCCCCCCCCCCCCCCCGAGGGGTAGCAAGGCATGGGGGGTGGGGGGGGGGCAAGCTTATAGCTAATAGATTAATTAAGCTTCCATTGAGCTGCTTTGTAGTCCGTTTATCCCTCAATGAAAGAGACATTATCTGGTGTTAGGGCACATGGAGAGCAGACACACACACACACACACACACAGTTCATTCACTTTACTGGACCGGTCATGAATATAAAGACTGAATGCTGAAGCTAATTAATCAATTACATGTTTCCAGTGGAAGTGAAACACAGTTTACTAAAACCTCATTATCACAAACGTCATATGTCATAACGTCACTGATTTATATATATATATATAAAAATATATTTATTAAGTATAAATATATATATACAGGACTGTCTCAGAAAATTAGAATATTGTGATAAAGTTCTTTATTTTCTGTAATGCAATTAAAAAAACAAAAATGTCATGCATTCTGGATTCATTACAAATCAACTGAAATATTGCAAGCCTTTTATTCTTTTAATATTGCTGATTATGGCTTACAGCTTAAGAAAACTCTAAAATCCTATCTCATAAAATTTTAATATTTCCTCAGACCAAGTAAAAAAAGATTTATAACAGCTGAGTGTTTGTCAAGGCTCAGGAAACCCTTGCAGGTGTTTCGAGTTAATTAGACAATTCAAGTGATTTGTTTAATACCCTACTAGTATACTTTTTCATGATATTCTAATATTTAGAGATAGGATATTTGAGTTTTCTTAAGCTGTAAGCCATAATCAGCAATATTAAAAGAATAAAAGGCTTGCAATATTTCAGTTGATTTGTAATGAATCCAGAATGCATGACATTTTTGTTTTTTTAATTGCATTACAGAAAATAAAGAACTTCATCACAATATTCTAATTTTCTGAGACAGTCCTGTATATATATATAAAAAATATATATTTATTAAATATATATATATTTATTAAGTATATATATATATATTTAATATATATATACTTAATAAATATATATTTACTGAATAAATATATATGTATATATTCTTAGTAAATATATATATTTAATATATATATATCCTTAATAAATATATATATATATATATATATTCTTAGTAAATATATATATTTAATATATATATATACTTAATAAATATATATTTACTTAATAAATATATATATGTTTTGTTTCTAAAAAGTTGTTCAAAGTCGTGAAGGTTTGGTGATTTTAATTTCCCGCCGGTGGAATAAATAAAATAAAGAAATGTTCTTTCTCTCGTTCACAGCGGCGCTCTGTCGGCGCTGGACGCCGCGACGACCTCCCGCCGCCACCTCGCCGAGGCCCTGCAGCTGGCCGTGGACCAGAGAGTCGCCCACGAGCGCGGAGACGCGGCGGCGGCGCAAGAACGTGGAGAAAGGGGCGTCGCCGCCGCCGAGCGCCCAGAAATGGCGCCCGCTGGAACGGATCCGCCGGTTCCTCGTGTTCGCTCCTCGGCAACAGAGACAAAAACAACCTCCTCCGGTCCTGAAGTGGACCCGGACCTCCAAAAGTGAGTTCTCTCCGTTCCAAGATGACCTTTGACCCCACAGACGGTCTTGCAAAATACAGGGAGACCCCTTGATTTACACTTGAGAGCCCGTGAAGGCATCACCAGCTCGTCCTCACAGACCCTCCCGGGAACCCTCAACTAGATCAACAGTAGAGCGCTTTTCAAAATAAAAGCATTCCTTGATGGGCTTTTATTCCAGATCTTTTCCACAATACTTGTAATTCTCCAAAAGTGCACACACAGCACCAGTTAAAAGCCAAATACCCTCTTTTAAATATATATTTTTCATAATTCATTATCTTTTACACGGCAACTCAGCGTTTTATGAGTTTCTGCCGCGGGAGCGTTTGTCATCATCGGAGGCCTCGCCGTGATTCACGGGCCAGGAGATGTCGAACATCTTCTTCATTTCAACGCGCGGCTTCATCATTAGCGGCTGTCCGAGGGGAGCGCCGTAGATCTTTGATATGAGCGGTGGCTCTGGACGGCCTGGAGTCCTGCTCCCCAGATGTCCTGCTCGCAGATAAATTCACCTTCTTTTGAAGGACGAAGGTGCTATGACATCATCTCTGTGTGTGTGTGTGTGTGTGTGTGTGCTTCTTGGAGCAGCGCGGCAGCAGCAGTCGTGATTCAGCAGCTGTGGAGGAAATATAGACAGAAGTGTGGGAACATCGGCAGCCTGTCGGCAGATAATGGAGATGGAGGAGGAGGAGGAGGAGGAGGAGGAGGAGGGAGCGTGGTTGGCCAGGATTATGCAGCAACTGTCATCCAGGTAAAGTCCACCATTACTGACCTTCTTAGTTTGGCACAGCGAGTCAGGCTCTAATAAAAAGTCATAACATTTTAGTTTTTTCTTCTTTTTTTTCTGCTTTCTGCATCTTTCCACCGAAAAACAAACTTCCCCTCCGACGCCCCTCTGAACAGAACCGTCCCTGTCCGCACGGGAGATGAACAACTTCCTCATGTGCGTGTGGTGTGGCGCTCAGTTGGAGAACAATAACCCACCAGAACCCCCCCGCCCGGTCCCAGAGATACGATCCTCCGCACGTCTCCGTGGAGACGGCGGTCTGGTTAGCAGGAAACACGACGCTGGGCTCGCGATCACGTCAGAGCGCTCAGTGTGCTTCAGGAAACCTGTAACTAGGCAGAGATGGAAGAAAAATGTCATCTAATGGAAGTTTGGTCTCATTAAATAATTGATGCTCATTGAAAAACTGGAAAAATCAAGGAATAAAAAAAAAAAAGTTTATTTCCAGGCCTTGAGAAAGAAAAAAAAATATTTCCAAAAGTTTTGGAAAAGTCATAGAAAAATATGTGTAATATTCACATGTCCATTTACGCAGTTTTATTAAAGGAATAAATATTTATAGAAATATTCTATAAATAAATATTCTATAAATAAATATTTAAATAAATATATAAAGATTTATAAAAATATTTATATAAATATTATATAAATAAATATTTATATAAATATTATATATATATTTATATAAATATTTATTCTTTTTAATCAAACTATTGTCTCTCACTCGTTTGAGTCATTTTAAGGTTTATACTCAACCTTTTTGCTCGTGGAATGTGGTTTTAAAGTTTGTGGACATCCATCCGGTCCACATGTGTCTGAGCCCAGAGGTTATTAATCTAGCGTCTCCTAAACGTCACGATTTCCCTCGATTTGAGCCTAAAAACACGAAGAAGCGATTCCATCTACGAGCACGAGCAACTCACGTTTAATAAGCTGCCACAAATAAATAAACTCGTTAACTTCGGTGTGTAATCACCTCGCTTAAGGGAACGTTGGAAACGGATCTGGAGTTTTCATGTCTTGAGTTTCCGCTTTTATTTTGAAGTCCTTGTCTCTGGTGTCCTCTGTTTCCCTGCACTTCCTGTCCCTGTGATTGGCTTCCCGGTCCCTGATTGTTTCCACCTGTGTCTTTACCCCTGTGTGTCTCTCTCCCCGTGTTGGGTGGTCCTGTTTGGCGTGTGCGTGTTGACGCGTGACACAGGGCCTTCAAAATAAAACAGGAAACACAAAACACAAAAAAATCCTCACAGAAAATGTCCACATTTCTCTGGGCCTCACGTACGTGCCGTGGAGGCTCATCGGGCTAATCCTGCACACACACACACACACACACACACACACACACACACACACACACACACACACACACACACACACACACACTCACACAGACAGAGTGGTTGATGGGTCCTTCAGGAGGAGTGTGTGTGTGTGTGATCAATCAGAGGTGGGCTCTGTGACTCCACCGTGAGGTGAAGTCGGTTCCCTGTTGGAGGATTTAGAGGAGCTCCTTGTCTCTGAGCTCCGAGTCACGGGGAGTTCAGTCTGAACGAGCTTCACATGTTTTATCTCTCTGACCACCATGTTCACCACGACCGGGACTCATGAGCCCTTCTTCTTCTTCTGCTTCTTCTTCTGCTTCTTCTTCTTGTTCTTGTTCTTGTTCTTTTTCTTGTTCTTCTTCTTGTTCTTCTTCTCCTTCTTCCTCTTGTTCTTCTTCTCCTTCTTCTTCAACTTGTTTTTCTTTTTCCTCTTGTTCTTCCTCTTGCTCTTCTTCTTCTTCCTCTTCAACTTGTTTTTCTTCTTCTTCCTCTTGTTCTTCTTCTTCCTCTTTTTCTTCTTGTTCTTTCTTTTCCTCTTCTCATTGTTCTCGTTTTTGTTCTTCTTCCACTTGTTCTTCTTCCTTTTTCTTGTTCTTCTTCATATTCTTCTTCTTGTTCGCCTTCTTCCTCTTCTTCTTCAACTTGTTTTTCTTCTTTTTCCTCTTGTTCTTCTTCTTCGTCTTCTTCCTCTTTTTCTTTTTGTTCTTCTTGTTCTTCTTATTGTTCTTTCTTTTCCTCTTCTCATTGTTCTCGTTTTTGTTCTTCTACCACTTGTTCTTCTTCCCTTTTCTCCTTTTTCTTCTTGTTCTTCTTCATATTCTTCTTGTTCTTGTTCCTCCTCTTCTTCCTCCTCTTCTTCTCCTGGTACCTGTAGGCGTGGTGGAGGGGTTTCTCTCTGAGGAGGAGGTTGGCGTCGGCTCTGGCCGCCTCCTCGCGCCGCGACGCTGGAGAGGACGACGCCCTGGAGGAGCTGGACGTGGACGAGTTCGTCTGTGATGAGGCACACACGCACACACACACACACATACACACACGCACACACACACAATCATGCACACATCTGCAAAAACATCGACACAGACGTGCACACACATGTGCAAAAAAGACATAAAAACATGCACACACATAAATCTACAGGCGTGCCGGTTTGGGCACACACACGAAAAAAAGACACACAATAAAGCACTAACCAGCGTGTACATACACACACACACACACACAAAACAGATTTACACATTTTTGTGAGCTTTCATTCTTGTTTGTTCTAACCTCCCTTCATTCTAATATATTACATCCATTATTGTGATTTTTAAAATATATATATATATATATATACATATATATAATATATATATTATTGTGATTTAATATATATATATATTATATATATATATAAAATCAAAATAATATATATACTATATATATATATATATATATTTGTATATATAATCACATAATATTTTTTCTTTTCAAAAGGCGGCGCTGGAGGAACCCTGGACGGTGTCTGAGGACCCCCCTCCCTCTCTGAAGGTGAGGAAACAGGGACATCCCTTAATACTCCCAATTACAGGGAGAAGGGGCTGGAAGGGAGTTTTTTGCCCCCCCCCCCCTCCCTCCTCTCCCCCCCTCCCCCTGTGTGATGTCAATGGAAGAGTTATCTTCTCATCTCGGTTGTCGGCCCCTCCCTCCAGGATTTGTCTCACTCTCCCTGATTGATCTTTCAAAATTCACTCTCTCGAAAAACAAGATTATTTCCTGGAGGGGGGGGGGGGGCCGACCTCCATCAAAGGGGGGGGGGGTACTGGGGGGGGGGGGTCTGCAGGGATATGAAGCTGTTGGTTGGACTTGCATCCTGGCATTCCTTTCAAATACCTAAAGAAAAGAACATTACACCTCTGTCTACCCCTCTCCCCCCACCACAGCTTTTAAAAGAATACTCCTAAATGAAGCGGTACTAGTGACCCTGGTTGATCTTTGTGCCCCCCCCCCCCCCCCACAGGTCATCCTCCCACCGGCGCTCGCGTGGAGGCCGCAGCAGGCCCGGCTGCAGGTGGACTCCCCCGAGACCCCCAGCAGGTAGACTCGTCTCTGTCTGTCGTTAAGTGAACATCCGGCCGAGTGACGCTCCCGGCGCCTCGACACCTGAACGTCACGACGACTCGGGTCTCACCTTCGGGGTTTCACAAAGTCGAGGAAGAAGCGGAGTTGAAGTCCTCCCGTCCGTCCCGAGCGGAGCGTTCCTCCATGAAGGAACGTCGGGAGTCTCCCGTCCTCTGGAGGACGAGTCCTCGGGAAACAATGAGATGTGTGACGTCGTGAATCTGAGTTCCTGTGTGTCGTCCCGTTCAGGACTCGTAGCGGAGGCCTCTCTCAGAGATCAGAGAAGATTCTGGAGGAATGGTCAGTCGTCGTCTGTGTGTGTGTGTGTGTGTGTCTGTGTGTCTGTGTGTGTGTCATCGAGTGACCCCGTGACCTCTCGTTGTCTCCAGGGGCTTCACCGACAGACACACCGCCCTTCTGATGCTCAAGAGGGCCCGGAAGATGATGCCAGCGGCGCAGAAGAAACGCCGGGGTGAGTGTGTACAAGTACACGGGTACAAGTACACGGGTACAAGTACACGGGTACACAGGTACAAGTACACGGATACACAGGTACAAGTACACGGGTACACAGGTACAAGTACACAGGTACAAGTACACGGGTACAAGTACACGGGTACAAATACACGGGTACACAGGTACACAGGTACAAGTATACAGGTACACAGGTACAAGTACACAGGTACACAGGTACAAGTATACAGGTACACAGGTACAAGTACACAGGTACAGGTACACAGGTACAAGTATACAGGTACACAGGTACAAGTACACAGGTACACAGGTACAAGTACACAGGTACAAGTACACGGTACAAGTACACGGGTACAAGTACACGGGTACAAGTACACGGGTACACGGGTACAAGTACACGGGTACAAGTGCAGGGTGCACAAGTACACGGGTACAAGGTGCAAGTGCAGGTGCACAGGTACAAGTACATGGGTACACAGGTACAAGTACATGCAAGTACAGGTACAAGGGTACTGGGTACAAGTACATGGGTACACAGGTACAAGTACACGGGTACAAGTACACGGGTACAAGTACATGGGTACACAGGTACAAGTACACGGGTACAAGTACATGGGTACACAGGTACAAGTACATGGGTACACAGGTACAAGTACATGGGTACACAGGTACAAGTACATGGGTACACAGGTACAAGTACATGGGTACACGGGTACAAGTACACGGGTACAAGTACATGGGTACACAGGTACAAGTACACGGGTACACGTACATGGGTACACAGGTACAAGTACACGGGTACAAGTACACAGGTACAAGTACATGGGTACACAGGTACAAGTACATGGGTACACAGGTACAAGTACACGGTACAAGTACAGGCACATGGGCACACAGGTACAAGTACATGGGTACACAGGTACACGGGTACACAGGTACACGGGTACAAGTACATGGGTACACAGGTACAAGTACATGGGTACACGGGTACAGGTACAAGTACATGGGTACACAGGTACACGGGTACACAGGTACAAGTACATGGGTACACGGGTACAAGTACACGGGCACACGGGTACAAGTACATGGGTACACAGGTACAAGTACACGGGTACACAGGTACAAGTACATGGGTACACAGGTACAAGTACATGGGTACACAGGTACAAGTACACGGGTACACAGGTACAAGTATACAGGTACACGGGTACAAGTACACAGGTACACAGGTACACAGGTACAAGTACACGGGTACACAGGTACAAGTACACGGGTACACAGGTACAAGTACACAGGTACAAGTACATGGGTACACAGGTACACGGGTACAAGTACACGGGTACACAGGTACAAGTACATGGGTACACGGGCACACAGGTACAAGTACACAGGTACATAGGTACAAGTACATGGGTACACAGGTACAAGTACATGGGTACACAGGTACAAGTACACAGGTAAGTACATGGGTACACAGGTACACAGGTACAAGTACATGGGTACACAGGTACAAGTACACGGGTACACGGGTACAAGTACACGGGTACACGGGTACACAGGTACAAGTACACGGGTACAAGTACACAGGTACAAGTACATGGGTACACAGGTACAAGTACACGGGTACAAGTACACGGGTACAAGTACATGGGTACACAGGTACAAGTACATGGGTACACAGGTACAAGTACATGGGTACACAGGTACAAGTACACGGGTACATGGGTACACGGGTACAAGTACACGGGTACACAGGTACAAGTACATGGGTACACAGGTACACGGGTACAAGTACATGGGTACATGGGTACAAGTACACCACAGGTACAAGTACATGGGTACACAGGTACAAGTACATGGGTACACAGGTACAAGTACACGGGTACACAGGTACAAGTACACGGGTACAAGTACACGGGTACACAGGTACAAGTACATGGGTACACGGGCACACAGGTACAAGTACATGGGTACACAGGTACACGGGTACAAGTACATGGGTACACAGGTACAAGTACATGGGTACACGGGTACACAGGTACAAGTACATGGGTACACAGGTACACGGGTACAAGTACATGGGTACACAGGTACAAGTACATGGGTACACAGGTACAAGTACACGGGTACAAGTACACGGGTACAAGTACATGGGTACACAGGTACAAGTACACGGGTACACGTACATGGGTACACAGGTACAAGTACACGGGTACACGGGTACAAGTACACGGGTACACGGGTACAAGTACATGGGTACACGGGTACAAGTACACGGGTACACGGGTACAAGTACACGGGTACACGGGTACAAGTATACAGGTACACGGGTACAAGTACACGGGTACACGGGTACAAGTATACAGGTACACAGGTACAAGTACACAGGTACACAGGTACAAGTACACAGGTACAAGTACACGGGTACACAGGTACAAGTACACGGGTACACAGGTACAAGTACACAGGTACAAGTACACGGGTACACAGGTACAAGTACACAGGTACAAGTACACGGGTACACAGGTACAAGTACACAGGTACAAGTACACGGGTACAAGTACACGGGTACACGGGTACAAGTACACGGGTACAAGTACACAGGTACAAGTACACGGGTACAAGTACACGGGTACAGGTACACAGGTACAAGTACATGGGTACAGGTACACAGGTACAAGTACATGGGTACACAGGTACAAGTACACGGGTACACGGGTATAAGTACATGGGTACACAGGTACAAGTACACGGGTACAAGTACATGGGTACACAGGTCCAAGTACACGGGTACAAGTACACAGGTACATAGGTACAAGTACATGGGTACACAGGTACAAGTACATGGGTACACAGGTACAAGTACACGGGTACAAGTACACGGGTACAAGTACATGGGTACACAGGTACACGGGTACAAGTACACGGGTACAAGTACATGGGTACACAGGTACAAGTACACGGGTACACAGGTACAAGTACATGGGTACACAGGTACAAGTACATGGGTACAAGTACATGGGTACACAGGTACAAGTACATGGGTACACAGGTACAAGTACACGGGTACAAGTACACGGGTACACAGGTACAAGTACATGGGTACACAGGTACACGGGTACACAGGTACAAGTACATGGGTACACGGGTACAAGTACATGGGTACACGGGTACAAGTACACGGGTACACGGGTACAAGTACATGGGTACACAGGTACAAGTACACGGGTACAAGTACACAGGTACAAGTACACAGGTACACAGGTACAAGTACACGGGTACACAGGTACAAGTACACACAACGCTTCCTTCTCGTCTCCTAAACCAACGCTTCCTTCTCGTCTCCTAAACCAACGCTTCCTTCTCGCCTCCTAAACCAACGCTTCCTTCTCGTCTCCTGAACCAACGCTTCCTTCTCGTCTCCTGAACCAACGCTTCCTTCTCGTCTCCTAAACCAACGCTTCCTTCTCGCCTCCTAAACCAACGCTTCCTTCTCGTCTCCTGAACCAACGCTTCCTTCTCGTCTCCTGAACCAACGCTTCCTTCTCGTCTCCTGAACCAACGCTTCCTTCTCATCTCCTGAACCAACGCTTCCTTCTCGTCTCCTAAACCAACGCTTCCTTCTCGTCTCCTGAACCAACGCTTCCTTCTCGCCTCCTGAACCAACGCTTCCTTCTCGTCTCCTGAACCAACGCTTCCTTCTCGCCTCCTAAACCAACGCTTCCTTCTCGTCTCCTAAACCAACGCTTCCTTCTCGTCTCCTAAACCAACGCTTCCTTCTCATCTCCTAAACCAAGGCTTCCTTCTCGTCTCCTCGTCCCGATCACTTGAACACATTTCCTCAATTCCCTTTTTCTAAAAGAATAAAAGCCTCCGCGGTGCATCGTGCCTCTTCTCGTTCCCGTCTTTGTTCCCCGTTCATGAGCCGTAACGGGGGGGGGGGGGTTAGAGCCCCCCCCCTCTCGACGAGTCTTCTTTCCGTTCCCCTCCGGTCGCTCGTGGCGTTGAAGGTTCCCCGCCCGCGACGCGCCGAGGCCCCGCCCGTCACGTAGAGGGAGGACGCCCTTTGATCACAACTGGGAGTCGCACGATCCCGACGGCGGGGGCTCTTTGTCCGGTTGCCACGCCGACGCACAGGTCTATGTCTGCGCTAACTCCTCGTGGCATCTGCCTCAGTGGAACCAGAGCCGGGCCTGGGCCTCTGCTTCTGGTTTGAGGCCCGCCGTGTCCTTCATTGACCCTCTCTCTCTCTCTCTCTCTCTCTCTCTCTGTGTGCCAGATCCCTCCGTCCGTCCCTCCTTGGGGTTCTGCAGTTATCCGCTGTCTCCGGTGGAGCCACGAAGCCGACGGGCGCAACACAACAAGAGTGACGTGAGATGTGAGAGCTGCATAGCGTTAAATTAAAAACACACACACACACACACACACACACACACACACACACACACACTATCATCCACTATCACTGTCATTGTAAGAACAACCCTAGTGGCGGCTGGTGGAACTTTCTATTTTTTATTTTTGTTTTCCAAATTAATTTCATCAAACATCCCAGAATGATTCAATGCAAAAAACTACTTTGTAGTTAAATATTTAACATTTATTCCAACACTGACATCATAAGGACATCTTATTCATACAATTCAGTATATTAATAAATATAAATCATAATAATATTCAGTATAATCTTCTATGTAAATACCATATAATATCATAAATATATTTATATCAGATATTATAAAAATAAAATGTAAATATTGTATAATATAAGTCATATACTGTATATATATCATAATACTATGCGATATAATATGATATATTAAAACCATATATACCAAGTATATTATAATAAAATGTAGATATCATATAATATAAATAATATATATATAAATACCATATACTATCATAAATATATTTAAATAAAAGGTGAATATCATATATTATAAATCACATATATATTTAAAATCTAATGGACGTCCTGTGCAGGAATATATTTTGCGCTGGTATCCTATTTTCTAAATATAACTGGGTATATTCCATATTTCCAAAACACAAATATTGACAATTTGTATAATTTATAAATGTTATTAATAATAATATTATAATTTTAATAATATTTTGTGACTCAGTAAACTCAATAAAAAAAACGTCTTAAATTGTCCAAATTGTCTAAAATATTCCAACACTCGCCAACTCTGGTTTGAGAGTTTTCAGAGCGAGACGGAAGAAGTAAGATAGTTACCACGGCAACGGGCTCAACATCACAAGCGCACCCAAACAGAAAAGACGTAGGCCTACACGTCGAAAGAATCTTTTCGCTTATTTTCTATTAAACTTTTTTGTTTGTTTCAACTTTATTGTTATTGTCATAATTTTGGCAATTTGTTTCCATTGGTGAGAATAACACGGACTCCAGACCCGGCAGAGCGGTGACATCACCGAGCGACGACGTCGTGCTTCTGGACATTTGGTTTTCATCATAAAGAGAGTTATACACGGACACACACGCACGAAATATGACCGTATGTATATAATATGTCATGGACGGGAACGTCTCTCTTTAAACGGACGCGTGAGTTGACCCAGAAGTCGAAAAGATGCAACAAGCTTCCTGTATGAAGTGGTTTCGGTTTTTTCCTTCCCCAAAAAAGCGTAACATATATTATTATGGATGTTAAAAATCGTTGGTGTAAAGGTCAGATACGATGTGACCCCGCACCCGAGGGGCAGAGATGATGTCCACCGCCAGACTTAAAAGAGAGGGAGGGGCTGGAGGGAGGGGCTGGAGGGAGGATAAGGGGGGGGGGATGTCTCCGTGCCCCCCCCCCCCCCCCCCACACCGGGGTCAAGGCCTCACACCCAGAGGGGTGGCAGTTTGATTTCTCCCCACCAATAACTTTATATACTGACTCTTTTTGAGTGTATCATTTCGTTATCACGTATTTATTGAGCGTATCTCCCCCCCCCCCCCACTCCATAAAGGAACTGGGGGGGGGGGGTCACTTGTTATGACATCACCCGTCGCTCCTCGTTCCTCCGTCTGTTTGGTTTTATTCAACCGGGAGGAAATCTGTAAAAAAAGGCGTAACTGGAACCGGCTCCTGCTGCCTCTTTACACGGTGACCATGAGGCGGCGGCCCTGGTCCTGACCCCCCCCCCCCCACCCCCTCCTCCGGATCCACCCCCCCCCCCCCCACACACACAGTGACAGGGGGGCTAGCGTCTCAGGCCTCTCGGAGAGCCTCTCCTCCTTCTGGAGGTGATTAGCCCCAAAAAGAAGAAAAACCTCGGGACAGATTCTTCTCCAAGATATCCGACGCGCCGTGTTTATTTTATCCGGAGCTCTTTTGTGTGGATGTGCTGGACATGAGTTACCCACTTGAAATGGGTATCGGATTACACACATATACCCGGAGAGAGAGAGGGGGGGGGGGGGGGGAGAGAGAGGGGGGGGGAGGGAAGGAGTGAAAGCGAGAGAGATAGAGAGGAGTGAAGGAGTGAAAGAAAGAGGGAGAGAGAGAGAGAGAAGGATTGGGAGTGAGAGAGAGAGAGAGAGGGAGAGAGAGAGAGAGGGAGAGAGGGAGAGAGAGGGAGTGGAGCCACGAAACGTTTTCTTCTTGGAGACCCCCCCCCCCCCCAAAAAAAAGAAAAGTAGAAGTCCCCCCCTCTTTTCTTGTGACGTTGCTCTGGACGGTTTGTCTGGATGCTGCAGATCCCTCCGAGCGTTCCTCCTCGTTTCGCCTCCCTTACCCCCCCAAGCTGACACACAGCCCCTCCCACCTCCTCCAAACATCCGTTTTGGGACACTCAAGTATAAATATATATATATATATATATATATTTTTTGAGCACTTAACTCGATTTCACACTCCGAGTCCGTCTCCAAAGTCTGGCTGAAACGCAATCGTCTTGTTTACCTTCCAGAATAACTTCTCGTCGGCTGTTTACCGCCGTTCATGTGCGTTCAATTTCAGACCTCTGAAAAAAAAAAAACACACCCGTCTCTCGCGGTTGCCCGTTGTTTTCCCGAGACGACAAACTGGCACGCGGGAAGGGAAGGAGCGCGCCGAGAGCCAACTTCCTGTCGGCCGGCGGCCCGGGCCGCTCGCCGAGACGGGCACCAGACTCCAAACACCAGAACCTTCCGACGCGCCAAGTTTCCGTCTCTCGGGGACGAGTTCACGAGACGAGACGCGCGTCCGTCTCCCGCCTCGCAGAGTCGTTGTTCTACGTGTCACGGTAACAATAAGATGATATTAATGCGTTTTATTTGGGTATTTTAGGCCTCAGAGCAAATGAAACGATGATTATTGTCGTCAAAGTCGTCTTTATTGTCATTTCTTCCATTTGCGTAAACTAATAGAAGATCTGAAGATGACATAAAAGTATTGTAGTAACTAGAACGGGCACTCGGTAGAGCGCATACCTTCGCATATCACAAGATTGGGCATTGAATTATGAACATTTTGGCATTAGTTGCATGCCAATTGGATAACAATTTACCGCGCTATGGGAAAAATAAGATTTTGACCTTCCCATGACCTTGACCGTGACCTTTAACCCGATCGATCCCAAAATGTAATCAAATGGTCCCCGGATAATAACCAATCGTCCCACAAAATGTCATGCGATTCGGTTTAATACTTTTTGACTTATGCGAATAACACGCACGCACGCGTACAAATACACAGCGATCAAAACATAACCTTCCGCATTTTCAATGCGAAGGTAATAAAGTGATAACGTGCTAACAACAACAACAACAACAACACAACTTAACGTCTGTGTTGTAGCTGCGTTTTGACGTATGAGTCTAAATGATTGTCTGAATTTGGGGACGTCCAACAATTTTTTTTTTTTTAAACGTTCCATAATCTGAACAACGGCTCCTGAACGATGCCGTACGTCCACAGGGCCGAGCTGGGCGTCTGGAAGGTGGATTTAGTATTTTGGGAAGCTGTAATAGTCATCATTTTATTTTTATTTTTTAAATATATCCACGGTGACTTGAGAGATATTTAATTGGATGATAATAATCTTTGAGATTGACGCATTAAAGGCGTAAGAAACTAACAGGAAACAGTTTTAAGGGGATGAAATACCAACGGAAACAAATTTGTGAATATTAAATCATATTTCTGCTCTTTTTTTCGTCTAATTTGTCAAAGTCAAAAAGTCAGTCGTCTTTATTGTCACTTCTTCCATTTGTGCAACAAAACAGAAGATCTGAAAGTCTGTTTTGAGGTAATAACAATACAGTTCAAAACAGCCAACAACAACAACAAAGAACACAGACAACATATTTATAAAAACTGTGCGTCTGTATTATAGCAACATTTTGACTTATAATTCTAAAAGATTGTTTTTGACTTAAAGGGACATTCATCTGTCGGCCTATTAAAGACGTCCAACACGCGTTAATTATGATTTAATGTCGTTAATATCATAAAACTAGAATGGGCACTCGGTAGAGCGCATACTTTCGCATATCACAAGATTGGGCATTGAATTATGAACATTTTGGCATTAGTTGCATGCCAATTGGATAAAAATTGACCGTGCTATGGTAAAAATTAAGATATTGACCTTTGACTCGATTGGTCCCAAAATCTAATCAAATGGTCCTCGGATAATAACCAATCATCCCACCAAATTTCATGCGATTCGGTTTAATACTTTTTGAGTTATGCGAGTAACACGCATACAAATAAATAAATAAATACACGGCGATCAAAACATAACCTTCCACATTTTCGATGCGAAGGTAATAATAAATATACTTGTTTATTGTTACAAGGTATGAGCAATTGTCATAAAATGGCAGGTAGTCTTATTATTGTGTTCATTAGATTTATTATTTCACAGTCCTTAAAGCAGAGAGCCAATCAGGATGCGGAGCGCCCATATATGGCATCGTCTGGTCACGTGACGCGGAGAGAGAGTCGGTCGCTCGGGGCAACGTCGACGCCAGGTTACAAAGATGCCTGAAAAAATATGACTTAATTGGAATGGTTGATGTTAGAAGGAGCTCCCTCCTCCTCCTCCTCCTCCTCCTCCTCCTCCTCCTCTCTGAGCTCTTAGAGGAGATCGCCTAATGTGCTTAAGAGCTTCTCTTAACAGGCGTGACTCCTACAGCCCCCCCCCCCCCTCAGTGGGGGGTTCAGGAGGTTGGAAGGGGTCAGGGGGGGGGGGGGTCTCCTTGCTACTGGAGTGCAGCATAAATGTGATAATTCTTATCTTGTATCACCTTTTGTCACTTTTAATAGAGAGCGAGTTTCTGTGAGGGAAAAAAACCACCCATAATTCATAGCTCCTCCGTCACCTCGTGGGAAGTGTTTTTTTTTGGGGGGGGGGGGGGCATCTATCACGTGACATGTTTATTGGGGGGGGGCTTCATCTCAATTATCCCATCGTTTCTCTCTCTTTTTTGCCGCTAGTGAGTCGCTTTATACAAACGCGTCATGAGTTCCGGCGGAGACGAGAACCTCCGAGTCCTCCCGACAAACACGACCTTTGACCCCTGAGCCGTGACCACGGGGGAAACACGTCGGCGCTCGCTCTCGTTCGTCGTCGAGAAGTTTTTCGAGTTTTTTTCTTCTCAAGCCGACGAAAGATGGAGAAGGAAAGAAAAAAGAAAATGTAATTGCATGTGACGCTAATTGGTTTTCAGGTCACCTTCTGCACGTGGAGAGGGAGGAGCCAACGAAGAGGGAGGAGCTAGTGGAGTGGGAGGAGCCATCGGAGTGGGAGGAGCCAGCAAAGAAGCGTGACCAAACTCAGCGGTGGCTGCAGACTCAGGCTGAGAGGTGAGGCGTGTATTACGGTTACACCTTTTTAATTCATATATATATATATGTATATATATATATACATATATACATTTATATAATATCCAGTGTTGGGCAAGTTACTGAAAATTAGTAATTAGTTATAGTTACTAGTTACTTCTTTTAAAAGTAATTTAATTACTTTACTAGTTACTGTATATCAAAAGTAATTAGTTACTCGGGAAAGTAACTTTTAAGTCTGCTTTTTTTATGTAATGAACAGTCAAACACAATAAACATATGTTGTAGACCTATTTATTGCAATCAACAGGGTAACAGGCCTTCAAATCAAGCAATAGTACAAAAGTCCCTTTTAATACTTAACTTAATACAAAATAACTGTCTCAGTCATTTAACAGTGGTTTTTTTACATTAGGCCCAATGAAATAAAAGTGATTGGCCGACAGTATTAACACTAATTAAAAGAGAAAACAAAGGTGCCTTGAGGTGCTGCATATAATTGAGGGGGGTGGGGTGCTAGTGAGGCGTGTACGTGCTGATCTGGAGTCAGTTTGGTAGGATTTGGGTATAAATATATTATTTCATTTAAAATATGGATTTTTATTTAAAGATATTCATGTAATTTGCATGCAAAATAGGTCTACCCGAACCAGCGGACAAAAAATTCAACCAGCGGCAAAAACCGCGGACCTGGCAACACTGGAAGTGGCTGTCAATCACAGTGTGGCACCGTGATGCTGGTCGAGGGGGCGTGCCTGTGATTGGCGGAGTAGAGGGGAGGCGGGGTTAACCTGTCGTAAAACGGAAGTTATGGGTGGTTGACGGGAACCGTTGTTGTTGATGTTCGAGCTGCTGAGCCGAGAGGAGCACGGCTGTCTGTGTTTGTGAATGCCCAATAAAGGAGGATTAATAACGTCGTCCCGTCTCCGTGTCATCAGTCCATAACGTCCGAGACGTTACAATATCATTGCGCCACCAAGGTCCTGCGATGTCAGATCAGAAGCAGCTAAAGTCGGCCTATCTTTTCTTCTTGTCTGCAAGTGTTCATTTTTCACAAAAGAGAGTAACGCGAGTAACGAACTCATTTAAATTTTAGTAACTGTAACTGCGTTAGTTGATTTAAAAAATACTTCGTTACACGCTCGTTACCGCTAAAAGTAGTGGAATTACAGTAACACTGATAATATCCCTTGTGATAAATAACCAAAACCAAAAAGTTTATATTTTTAATAAATAAACCTTCCATATAGTAAATAAACCGTACATATAATAAATAAAATAATAAATAAACCTTACATATAGTAAATAAACCTTACATATAGTAAATAAACCGTACATATAATAAATACATCTTACATATAGTAAATAAACCGTACATATAATAAATAAACCTTACATATAGTAAATAAACCGTACATATAATAAATAAAATAATAAATAAACCTTACATATAATAAATAAACCTTACATATAATAAATAAATCTTACATATAATAAATAAACCTTACATTTAATAAATAAAATACTAAATAAACCTTACATATAATAAATAAACCTTACATTTAATAAATAAACCTTACATTTAATAAATAAACCTTACATATTATGACTAAACCTTACATATAATAAATAAAATAATAAATAAACCTTACATATAATAAATAAAATAAATCATATATATAATAAATAAACCATACATATGATAAATAAACCTTACATATAATAAATAAAATAAATAAACCGTATATATAATAAATAAACCTTACATATGATAAATAAACCTTACATATCAGCGCGCTACATGGATTATAACCAAGAGCCATTGTTAAATCATAATGAGCAACACAAATATACTTTATTGTTTAATATTTGTACAGCTCAACATTTCTTTGTGTAATTTGGATAAACTAAACCTTCCAAGTTCTTTTTGCATCATTTCCAAAGCCCCCCCCCTTATTCACTTGTTCCCCATTGAATAATAATCGGTCCGATATGTTTTTGCTGGCTGTAACTCGATGAAGCCCAACATGTGAGCCGACACATCAAAGTGTCTGGAACAGGCAGTGAGCGTGTATACCCCCCCCCCCCCTAACAGATGGACATCAGGGTCATGATCACGCATGTCATCGTGTTTCTCTCCTGATGATTACACGACATGTCGGGGGTAATTGCATCAAACTGAAAAAAGGAGGAAACTGCTGACTCGGCGTGTTTCTTTTCCTTCAGCGCGCATTTCCTCCCGGAGATCAGCGCAGACGTCCTGAGCGGAGGCCGAGTGCAGCTCGTGGTGAGTTCATTTGGAGGGGGGGGGGGGGGCAATGTACGTGACATTACGCAGTATTTACATTCATCGGTCAGTCATGTCGCTGCGCTGTCGGCTCCCTCGTGGAGCTCGTCAGCCCCCATTTAAATAAGGCAGGGTGTGTGTGTGTGTGTGTGAGTGTGTGTGTGTGTGTGTGTGGGGGGGGGGGGGCTCCACAGTGACACTTTCAATTGGATCAACCGGCCGCAACTTCTTCATTCTCCGAGTGTCACTCTGGAGCCGTGAGCGATGCTGACGCTCGCGGAGCTCTTTGAAGTCAGGGGAACTACTGCAGGACACACACACACACACACACACACACACACACACACACTGCCTTATTTAAATGGGAGCTGATGTGTTTCTGTGTGTAACTGTGTTTCTGTGTGTTTCTTTTTGTGTTTCTGTGTGTGTGTGTGTTTGTTTGTGTGTTTCTGAGTGTTTCTGTGTGTCTTTGTGTGTGTGTGTGTGTGTGTGTGCCTGTGTGTGTCTCTGTGTGTGTGTGTTCCTGTGTGTGCAGGCCGACCCGGCCTATACAACCCGCCCCACCCTCCAGGCCGGCGGCCCCCGCCCCGACAGAGGACTCGCCCGTCGTCCTCTCAGAAACTCTCTCGGCTCCTCCGGTGAGTCTCGTGAACATGAAATGTCCTGAAACACGAAATTCAATTATCCTCTTAGTGTATTTATACCTCCACAACAACAACAACAACAACAACACTGAGACTAAAGGTCAGAGAGACGCTCATTCCCTTAATTTAATGTGTTTTACTCGTTTGGCTCCAACATCCATCCACTGTTTACATGGTTTATATGCAAAAGCGTGTATATAATACATCCAGTATATATATATAAAAATATATATCTATATATAAATATATATATTTATATATATATATGTATATATAAATACATATTTTTATATATATATATTTATATAAATAAATATATATTTTTATATATATATATTTATATATATATATATATATATATTTATGCCACTCTTTAATTAGCTCAACCTAATAAATCATAGATTGTGACTAGAGCTGCGAGATGAATCAATACGTCGTCAACTATTGAACTAATTGCTATTAAACTATTTAAATAAGCGGTTTGAGTTATTTAATGAAAATAAATCAATTGAATTCACTTATTTCTGGTTTCTTTCCTCCTCTGAGTGGCGGGCGTCATCTCGATCTCCGGGAAACAATACGATCAACCGACGAGGACAATCATCGTGAGTCAGCCCGATTTGTGATTGGCTGCCGATTTGTGTGTGTCTGTGCACGTGTGTGTGTGTGTATATATACCTTTACATCCAGCACATGTGTGTACAGATGTTTCTGTGTTTGCACACTTGCACCCAGGGGCCTCGGGTCGCACAGAGCCAGGGATCAAGGCTGCTGCTTACTCAGCCTAGACTGGGTGAAGGGGGGGGGGGGGGGTCAGAGGGGGAGGAGGAGCCACGAGGTCGGGCCGGGGACAGAGTGCCGTGAATTTCACTCCTCTTGACAGGAAACGGGGTCCTTTCAGTGACGAATGACTGGCGCCTCTGTCGGGGATAAGTGGGGCTCCGGAGCCTGAGTGACAAAGATGCTGCTGACAGGGAGGCCCTGTTCCCGCGGTAACGAAGCCAAATTGGATTCCGGTGATGATTGTCGAAATGATTTCCACGAGGTGAAGCAGCAGCAGGAGGAGAAGGAGGAGGAGGAGAAAGAGCTGATGTCCTCCTCAGGATAGAACGCCTCTTTGTCCATGTCGAAAAACTCATTTGTGAGAGCAACATGTCAAGAAAAGTGAATTAATGTGTCATAAGTTAAAAAATGTTATGCAATTTAAAATGAGAAAATATGTCATAAAATATGAAAAAGTAATGTCAAAAGTAAAAAGTAGTCACAAGTGTCATAAATATATGAAAAGTAAAGTATAAAAAAGAAGTAAATAAAGTAATGTATTTTATGAAAAGTATAAATAAATAAATAAAAAGTAATTAAAGTAATGTATTTTATGAAAAGTAAAAATAAATAAATAGTAAATAAAGTAATATATTTTATGAAAAGTATAAATAAATAAATATAAAGTAATATATTTTATGAAAAGTAAAAATAAATAAAAAGAAAATAAATAATATATTTTATGAAAAGTTCAAAGAAAGAAAAAAAAGTTGTCAAGAAAAGAGAGAACCTAAAGTCGTTAATCAGAGTGAGCTCTAGAGCTGGAAGGACGACCCCGAATCAACAATCAGACAAACGTTTCTATTTTATTTTAATAAACTGAATTAAGCCACTAAAAGCTCCTTCACGCTACCCGGAGGAGGGGAGAGGAGAGGAGAGGAGGAGAGAAGAGAAGAGAAGAGAAGAGGAGAGGAGAGGAGTCACGGCAACAAGAGGTGTGATGACTTGTGAGTGTGTGGATATCCAGTGGGCCAGCTGTGCAGGTACACACACACTCACACGACACTCACATGCTCGGACCTTTTACAGTGAGATTAAATATCGTGTCATTTGGAGATCTAAACGTTATTCTTTCTTCGAAGGTTTAGAAGTTGTTGTTGATGTTGTTGTTGTTGTTAGCTTAGAGCAACACTCTCTGTGTCATCTGTGTTTACTCGAAGTCAAAACAAAAGCTTCCAGATTTAGTTTTGGAAATGCTCCTTCCTCGAGAAACACTTTTTTTTCTTACGCCGTTGACCGTCAACCCCGATGAAGAAGGACCCTACAAAATGGCCGCCGCCACACGAGGCCGCCGCCGCCAACCACCTGAGATATTGACGCTATTTTCCCCTCTTTTCCTCCTTCCAGGCGGCGGCGGCGGCGAGGTCGCGTCTCCTCGGCGTGGCGCCTCCTCTCCGTCCAGGCGGGAGCGCCTCTCCCACCGGGACAACGCCGTCCGGCTGAGCGGCGGCTGGGGGGGGGGAAGACGAGGGACGAGGAGCTCAAGTAAAAACACGCCGGCCCCCGAGTCCCCGTGAAGAATGCGGCGTGTTGATGCTCGCCAGGCCGCCGAACATCAAGAGCTCGTCTCCGGCTTCGTGCCTTTCGTTCCGCTGGAGACGAGACGCTCTTTATTTGTATCTCTAATGCTGCTTCATTGCCGGCAGCTGTGCTTTTTTTTTTTTTTTTTTTTTTTGCTCTGAAAGCTGGAGCGAATCCGGAGCAACGGGACCCGAGAGCGGCCCGAACACCTCCGGGCGGCTCCATTGTGTCGGTTTCGGCTCGAGTGTCGGCGCCGCGCGCTCGCCACGGGACGCGGGGGCGGGGCGGGAGACGAGGGCCGCCGGCTTTTCACGAAGCGACTTTGCCCGAAACTGAAAACGCGGTGGCGGATTCCATTCACTTTCCTTTTTTTTTTTTGCTGACTAATGAAAAACGGGACATTTTGGGCGTTGCGCAATCAGTCACGCGGTTTGTGACATTGACGGACGACTCGGCACTTTTTTAACCCCACGATTGAATATTGTTGTTGCTAATTTGCTTTTGCCGTCGTCTCTAAAACAGAACCGACGATGTCGTCCGTATTTAACAAAGTACTTATTTCGCTCGCGTGGTTTCCGAACGCCGAGACTCGGTTTCAAGATGGCGGCCCGTGACCCGACCTTTTAATACCCGCGGATTCCTTCTGGATGCTGATTTCCTCTCTCGACCGAGGGACTCGCTCTCTTACGGTTAAAGTTAAATAAAAGCCTAAAAAGTGCTAAATTCATCTTCCCGCTCGCCAACCGCGGGCCTGAAACCCGGCGGCCGCCGACGGGCCGAGCAGCGCCGCTCGATGCTCAGCTTGAGCTCCTTCTGAGGACCGGGGGGGGGGGGTCCTCAGGCCCGGGAGGATTTCCTCGCCGCCTGGAAACAATAACTTCATGATCGTCAAAACAAATAGTGGAGAGCTGGAGAGAGAGAGAGAGAGAGTAAGAGAGAGAGGTAGAGAGAGAGGTAGAGAGAGAGAGAGAGAGGTAGAGAGAGAGAGAGAGAGAGAGAGAGAGAGAGAGAGAGAGAGAGAGAGAGAGAGAGAGAGAGAGAGAGAGAGAGAGAGAGAGAGAGAGAGAGAGAGAGAGAGAGAGAGAGAGAGAGAGAGAGAGAGAGAGAGAGAGAGAGAGAGAGAGAGAGAGAGAGAGAGAGAGAGGCTTACTGGCTTTCCCCCGCTATCCTTGGCGTGCACACGTCTTGTGTTTTGACTGTATGCAAGTTGGGGGGAGCTTCGTCTCGGAGAGTGGCGTATGTCAGAGATACCGTGTGTGTGTGTGTGTGGGGGGGGGGACAGGTGACATAAAAGTCCTCTCGTTTAATTGGACATGCGTTCAGATGCCCCCCCCCCTTTCAGAGCTCTGGAATGATGTCGTTACATAAAGATGGCCGTCGTCCACCAGCCGTGTTTACTTTTTGGGTTATGGGTGAAATTCGATGTAACCGTTAGCCGGTGAAACCAGCTCTCCCTCCGCCGCCCTCGGCCTCGCCAGGCTGACCTCAAGTCGGCCGATGCGGTCCGGCGGCGAGCGCCTCGGTGTCCAGAGATCAGAGATCCCTCCGAGTGCTTCCTGCCACCGGCTTACGGGGCCAGGACGGAAGAGAGCCTCCTCCGAGCTTCAGACCGAGGCCGCCATTGGCTTCCATTAGCGTCCATTGGCTTCTATTGGCTTCCATTGGTGTTCATTGGCTTCTATTGGCTTCCATTGGTGTTCATTGGCTTCTATTGGCGTCCATTAGCGTCCATTGGCTTCCATTGTTGTCCATTGGCTTCCATTAGCGTCCATTGGTTTCTATTGGCTTCCATTGTTGTCCATTGGCTTCTATTGGCTTCCATTGGTGGCCATTGGCGTCCATTGGCTTCCATTAGCGTCCATTGGCTTCCATTGTTGTCCATTGGCTTCTATTGGCTTCCATTGTTGTCCATTGGCTTCCATAGGCATCAATTGGCTTCCATTGTTGTCCATTGGCTTCTATTGGCTTCCATTGGCTTCTATTGGCTTCCATTGTTGTCCATTGGCTTCCATTGGCATCAATTGTTGTCCATTGGCTTCCAATGTTGTCCATTGGCTTCCAATGTTGTCCATTGGCTTCCATTGGCATCCATTAGCTTCCATAGGCGTCCATAGGCTTCCATTGGCGTCCATTTGCTCCCATTGGCTTCCATTGGCATCTATTGGCATCCGTTGGCGTCCATTGTTCTCCATTTGCTCCCATTGGCTTCCATTGGCATCCATTGGCTTCCATTGTCGTCCTTTGGCTCCCATTGGAGTTCATTGGCGTCCATTCCTTTCTGTGTGAGCAAAAGAAGAACCCGGAAGTGAAGCGGGTCTTTTTCACTCCGGCGTGACACACTTCACGAGGTGAAGGAGAAGGATGTCACGCAAGTTTCATGAGCGATATCGTACGAATCAATGGAAGCCAACGGCCGCCTCTCAAAAATACGAACATCTCTCATGCCGAAGCGGATTTTGAAGCTCGAGTCACGCAATATATTTATAATATATATAATAATAATAATAATATATTCATAAAAGTAACAGTAACACAAACTCCGCTGCTTTGGATCGGAGGCCGATCGCCGTTTCAGTCGCGCATCGACTCCGAGATTTACGGCTTCGACGAGCGAAACTCGGTCGCCGTGGCGACGCCTCGAGGTCCTCCTCGTTTATTTTCCGCCGTGACGCGATCGCTTCGCTCCTCTCGGGCCAAAGCAAAGACGGAGCGGACCTGAACTCGCCAGGAATGTTCCAGCCCTCCTGGAAACGCAAAACCGATTCACGGAGAAGAAGTCGGGGAGAGAAACCACTCGAGCAGAACCGGTCCTGCTGGACTCGCCGGGTCCACTAACCGGGACCAGAACCACCTCAGAGCTGGACCCACTGAGAGGACTTTGTCCATCTGTTTGTCTGAACCGGATTCAACCAGATATAATGACACTTGTCTTCACTTCTGTTGATTGTTTTGATAATTTCTTCAGCTTAATAAACATGTGAGTTGTTGTTCTTCTCCTGTATGATTAGAAGGAGCTTCAGCATCTGGACTTGGTTCTGGTTCTGGTCACAGGTGACTGGTCCAACAACTCCTCGTGAACCCACATGAAAAAACAACAAAAAAACAAAAGAAACAAAAATGAAAAACAAACGTCTTCATGCACGGGATGCGCTGCTTCCACTTTGTTGTTGTTGTTGTTGTTGTTGTTTGTGTCGCTCCTCCTCTGGCGAGCCAAACGGGCCGCCGGACTCCAAACGACACGCACACATGTTTTTGGTGGAAGATTAAATGTGTGTGTGTGTGTGTGTGTGTTGAAGACACTTACAATGTTAAATACATTGAACATGGCTCCGGGCTTCATGATGTCACGCCCCTGCCTTCTTGAAGTGGCCTCATGTGGTCCAGGTCCCAGCTCCTAGTCCCGGTTCCTGGTCCCGGCTCCAGGTCCCCGACTACTGGTGTCCGGCTTGTGGTCCCGGTTCCTAGTCCCCACGTTCCTGGTCCCGGCTTGTGTTCCCGACTTCTAGTCCCAGCTCCTGGTCCCTGTTCCTGGTCCCTGTTCCCTGGCTCCTGGTCTCGGCTCCTGGTCTCGGCTCCTGGTCTCCAGCTCCTGGTCTTGGCTCCTGGTCTCCAGCTCCTGGTCCCGGCTCCTGGTGGAGGTTTCAGTCTCATTGAGCGTGACAATCTGACAAATGATTCTCAAGTCGCTGAATCACATTTTGTACCAAGACGAACAAACAAACAAACATGGCCGCCGGGGATTTGTTTTCTTCGTTTAAAAAAGAAAAGTGAAGGTGAAGATTCTCTTGCGCGTGGCTCACGTGACACATGGCTGCAGCCCTTTCAGAGAGCTGGCGTGTCCCGACGCGCCTGAAGGCATCACGGCTCCTCCAAGCCGGCAGACACGCAGCAGAACCCGGCGGGGCGAGGAGGTCATCTCCGAAGCCCCGCCCCCTCCAGGTAACCGCCACTGACCCCACAGCGAACCAAAGCGCGCGCCGCAGGTGTCGTGGTGCGCAGCGGGCTCCAGGTCGGCGGTAACACGACCCCCGGTAAGGAGAACCAGAAGAACCGCGCGCGCTCTGGCCCTCCGTGTGCGCGCGCGCGCGCTCCTGAGGGCCGCTGGGTTCAATGGAACTCTGTTTTCCTGAGCACGAGGGGGATGTTAGGTCTTTAATTAAAGTTAAAGAAGAAGAAAAGTCGACGCCTCCTGCACGGACCTGTGTGATGTTTATCATTTAAATACAAAGAATAAAACAATATAATATAATACTGAAGTTCACTGAGCAGACCATAGTGATTTAACTCACCTACTCACCATATATATATATAAATAAATATATACATACACACATATTTGTATATATATACACATACATACATATGTGTATATATACACACGCACATGTATTTATACTATATGTATATAAATACATATATTTCAATATATATATATATATGTACATTATACATATGTGTATATGTGCATATACTGTATGGGTACGTGTATATTTATATATGTACGGATAATATGTGTATATATACACTACCGTTTAAAAGTTTGGGATCTCTTAGAAATGTCTTTATTTTTCAAAGTAAAGCACTGTTTTTTCAATAAAGATAACATTAATCATAAATACCCACTATACATTGTTAATGTGGTAAATGACTATTCTAGGTGGAAGTGTCTGGTTTCTAATGAAATATCTCCAGAGGTGTAAAGAGGCCCATTTCCATCAACTATCACTCCAGTGTTCTAATGGTACATTGTGTTTGCTAATCGCCTTAGAAGACTAATATCTGATTAGAAAACCCTTGTGCAATTATGTTAGCACAGCTGAAAACAGTTATGCTGGTCATATAAGCTATACAACTGGCCTTCCTTTGAGCTTGAAGTTTGAAGAACAAAATTAATACTTCAAATATTAATCATTATTTCTAACCTTGTCAATGTCTTGACTATATTTTCTATTCATTTGATAAATAAAAGTGTGATTTTTCATGGAAGACACAAAATTGTCTGGGTGACCCCAAACTTTTGAACGGTAGTGTAATATATATATACATATTTATCAATTATATTATTTTGTGAAAATAGTTAATTATTTTTTATATATTTTGTGTTAATATTAGCTTATTGTTCCTTTTTATTCCTCTTTGAGTTTCATGAGTTTGTTTCATTCAGTCCTAGAGTTATGACGTCATGCACGTGGAGCATCTGAAAGTATCATCACTTACAAAAACATCCTTCATTAATATGACACATTGACTTGTCTGGTGCGCGCGTGCACGTGTAAATTGTGACGTCATTGTGTACATTAGGCTTAAGCTATTTCGAGAAAAATACCAAATATTTAAACGTTAAACATGAAATGTCGAAATAAATATACGGTTAAAGGGACGAACTATTGAAGATAGAAGGCTACAAATCAGAGTGCCTGCACATAAAGATAATATAACAACAATAAAATTAAAATAAAGTAAAGACACGTGTCCACAGCTCCTGATTTAGAGTCCCGTCAAACATACTGCGCCGCGTTCACGGACGTCTGAACATGCTGTAAATTAAAGTCACTTCTGATTGTTGTTGCGGGGCTGCAGAGGAGTCCCGGTCCGGGACCTGGGAGGAGCTGGGCGAGGGGAGGGGGGGGGGGGGGGGGGCTCTTTAAGGAGCGCATTCTCTTCGGGGCTATAAAGACGTCGCGACAGCTTCGAGGACGCGCGGACAAATTAACTCCATTTGGAGAATTATTGCGCGCGACGGCGATTAGTTTATTTCTTCTTCTTCTTCTTGAGGGCTGTCTTCCTCTCTCTCATGGTGAGCTGCTGATCGGCCGGTGAGGATGATGGAGTACATGGAGGATAAGTTTGCGTTGAAGAGCCAAACGATGAAGGCCAGCGACTACTACCTGGACCAGGTCATGGAGAGCCTGGACGGCGCGCACTACTTCAGCAAGGCGACCCCCAAATGCGGCGCGGCCTTCGGGCTGCAGGGCGCCGAGCACCGCTCCTCTCCCCACGGAGACCCGCACGGTGCGGACATGGGTCTTCTTCTTCTTCTTCTTCTTCTTCTTCTTCTTCTTCTTCTTCTTCTTCTTCTTCTTCTTCGTATTCTTCTTCTTCGTATTCTTCTTCTTCTTCGTATTCTTCTTCTTCGTATTCTTCTTCTTCTTCGTATTCTTCTTCACTTTTTTTGTGCGTCGACAATTCAGTTTAACATTTAACATCCAAAATTTTTTCTCCATCCCAAATGATGTTTTTACCATAAAAAAAATTGCAACACGTAAAGCGTTAACTTCTGTTAATTAAAAAAAATATTTATTTAATTACTATCAATATAAATGGCACGACGTCGACATTTATAATACTAATAATAAATACAATAATAATAACAACAATTATTATTATTATTGTTGTTATTATTGTTATTATTATTATTATTAATATTAATAATAATAATAATAATAATTGACCACTCGTTCGTTGCAGCTAACTACGGTGTGCCAAAGACGGACGAGGACCCTGTGCACGCGGACCTCGGCAGCGGCTGTTGCGCCGTGCGCGCGTCCCCGGTGACGTCCGGCCAGGACAAGCCGGACCTGGACGACATGGGGGACAAGTGCGACAGCAACGTGTCCAGCAGCAAGAAGAGGAGACACCGGACCACGTTCACCAGCGCGCAGCTGGAGGAGCTGGAGAAAGTGTTCCAGAAGACTCACTACCCAGATGTGTACGTGAGGGAACAGCTGGCCATGAGGACGGAACTCACGGAGGCCAGAGTGCAGGTTATTACGAGTCTCATTGGAGAGAATAATTCACTTATAATAAACAAGGAAGAGGGAGATTTAAGACGATGACGCACGTGGCGCGTAAAATGTGTCTGTGCGTAAAATATTATATTTAGTCAATAAAACACTTTCTTTTCCTTCACACAAACACTGCAGAATAATTTTTTTAAATTTCCGGCTGCTTCAACTCTTTTTTTATTATTTATTCTATTAGTAAAAAAAAAAAAAGAGTTGATATTTTGTCCCTATTTTATTCCAACGGATTTTGATTCGTCTAACTCGTCCCCATGTCACCCCCCATCCCCAGGTGTGGTTTCAGAACAGAAGAGCCAAGTGGAGGAAGCGAGAGCGCTACGGCCAGATCCAACAAGCCAAGACTCACTTCGCCGCCACCTACGACCTGTCGGTGCTGCCGCGGACCGACGGCTACACGCAGGCAAGTCCACCGGAGAACACGTGACTCCTCAACACGTCTTAAGAAAACTTATAAAATACCAAATTGATATATATTTATTTTTACTACTGGTTTTTTTGCGTCTGTAGATTTTTTTTCAATTCACCATAAATTATCATTATGCCTCATTTGCATATTGAAGCATACAATTTCATAAAACGTGTAAAACAGAACAAATATTCTTCTTAATGTCAGTAAACAACTGGTGAAGTTTCACGGTGATATATATTATTTTTTCTTCTTTTTTCTTTTCATCTCTTTTTCATCTCTGTTTTTATAAATTAGAATTTTTTTTAGAGAAAAAAATCTTCAGCATCTCTTATCCACTAAACTTTACCCCTTCATCCCTCTACAGTTCATAACCTGATTTATATATATATATATATATATATATATATAACATTTTACTTTCAAAATCAGGAACAAAACGGATTCTTCTTCATGGCTTTTAATTTTTTTAATGATTTATCGTGAAATCCCAAATTCCGTCGGTAAAAACCTCTAAAATGTAATTTAACATTAATGTAATGCACATATTTCATAAGGTAATGCCTCATTCACGTATTTCAACCCCCCAAAAAAAATCTGGAAACTTGTGTTTTTACAGAAGCCATCATTCATAAACTGATTTATACAACAATTTACTCCCCAAAACATGAAGAAAACAGATTTTTTTTCTTAGCTTTTACAATTTTTTTATGATTTATCGTGTGATACAAAGAAAATGTCAAAAGTCCATCGGTAAAAACCTCTAAAATGTACTTTAACATTAATATAATATAACGTTTTTCACATATTTCATAAGGCATAACGCCTCATTCACATATTTTAAACAAAAAATAATCCAGAAACTTGAAAAGAAAATGAATCCTCCAAAAGTATTAGTAATGTTAGTATTCAGCTGCAGTGTCTCGTGGAGGAGGAGGGGGGGGGGGGGGTGATGAAGCTCACATGCCACCTGATAAGACCCTCCCTCCTAAAACGCTCCACTTCCTCCCTCCACGACAAACGAGCGCTCCTTTGCACTTGTCACCACCGCTCGATTAATCACGTGTCGCTGCAGATAAGAGTCGGAAGGAGCTGGAGGAGCTGGTTAGAGCTGGTCACAGCTGGTTAGGGCTGGTTAGGGCTGGTTAGGGCTGGTTAGAGCTGCTTAGAGCTGGTTAGGGCTGGTTAGAGCTGGTTAGTGCTGGTCAGAGCTGATTAGAGCTAGTCACAGCTGGTTAGGGCTGGTTAGAGCTGGTTAGAGCTGGTTAGTGCTGGTCAGAGCTGATTAGAGCTGGTCACAGCTGGTTAGGGCTGGTTAGAGCTGGTTAGAGCAGGGTTAGAGCTGGTTAGAGCTGGTTAGAGCTGGTTAGAGCAGGGTTAGAGATGGTTAGAGCTGGTTCGAGCTGGTCACAGCTGGTTAGAGCTGGTTAGAGCTGGTTAGAGCAGGGTTAGAGCTGGTTAGAGCTGGTCACAGCTGGTTAGAGCTGGTTAGAGCTGGTTAGGGCTGGTCAGAGCTGGTTAGAGCAGGGTTAGAGCTGGTTAGAGCTGGTCACAGCTGGTTAGAGCTGGTTAGAGCAGGTCACAGCTGGTCAGAGCTGGTTAGAGCTGGTTAGAGCTGGTCACAGCTGGTCACAGCTGGTTAGAGCTGGCTAGAGCTGGTCACAGCTGGTTAGAGCAGGTCACAGCTGGTTAGAGCTGGTTAGAGCTGGTTAGAGCAGGTCAGAGCTGGTTAGAGCAGGTTAGAGCTGGTCACAGCTGGTTAGAGCTGGTTAGAGCAGGTCAGAGCTGGTTAGAGCTGGTTAGAGCCGGTTAGAGCAGGTCAGAGCTGGTTAGAGCTGGTTAGAGCTGGTTAGAGCAGGTCACAGCTGGTTAGAGCTGGTTAGAGCTGGTTAGAGCTGGTTAGAGCTGGTCAGAGCTGGTTAGAGCTGGTCACAGCTGGTCAGAGCTGGTTAGAGCTGGTTAGAGCTGGTCAGAGCTGGTTAGAGCTGATTAGAGCTGGTCAGAGCTGGTTAGAGCTGGTCACAGCTGGTCAGAGCTGGTTAGAGCTGGTTAGAGCTGGTCACAGCTGGTTAGAGCCGGTTAGAGCAGGTCAGAGCACCCGGGGGTGTCACCGCCTCCTCTTCTATCACATGTCATCCGTCTCGCTGCTCTTTGGACTACGAGATAAGATGAGAGGAGACGAGGTGAGAGGAGACGAGGCCTGTCAGGTGTCATCTCTCTCACAGAGGACCCCCCCCGCCACACACACACACACACACTTTAGGAGTGCATTGTCCTTTTCTTCCTCACTCGAAGGCGGTGAGCTCCTCCGGCCGGGCGTGAGGTCTGCTGCTCGGCCTCTGGTGTTTTCTTTATCCCCCCCGCACATGTTTCTGATAGATGCCCCTGCAGCTGATGCAGATTACGGTCATTGAACGCACCGTGCTGCCGGCACTGTGAACACTGGGACAGTGATTGCATTCTTGTGTGTGTGTTTTTATTTAATGTGGTTTGTTTGAGGTTTTTGGAGGATGTATTGTTGTATTTGTTATATGGGGGGGGGGGGGGTCATGCTGCAGCCATATTTACATATTTACGTGCTGCGACATAAGTTTATTTAACTGTTCGTTTACTGTTACTCCTCAAACAAGCCTGTAGGCTTATATACGTGATACACGGGCAACACATGTTTTGATCAATAATCACATTTCAGTTTGCAGTTTTCTTAGATTTTTTTTATAAGATGCTGAAATTTAATACAACTATTTTGGAGCAAATATTTTGATTCATTTTAGTATTGAAATATATATACATATATATGTATTTTAAATTACATATATATTTTTTAAAGTGTATACCGTATATATATATACATTTTTTATAATTTTTTGAAATTAAAGAAAAAGTATAGAAAAAAAGAAGTATATATATATATATATATATATATTTTAAACAAATATCTCTATTTAAAATAATGTAAACAATATCTATATATCTATATCTATATATATATACTCTATATATATACTGTATATATATATATACAGTATATATATATATATATATATATATACATGACAGAATAATCTCAAAGTGACAACATGTGAATGTTTAAGCATCTGTAAAGTGTAGAAACCTTGTGTGCCTGTGCGTGTGTGTGTGTGTGTGTGTTAAACTATAAATCTATTATACTATAATTCATATATGAAGTGGAGTGGCGTCAGTTATTTTTTGGAAGATGCTGAAATTCAATTGAACTATTTTGGAGAAATTATTTTTATTTTTATTTTTTATATCTAAATATATCTATATATATATAAAGATATTTGTTTTAAATTGTACATATTGATATTTGTTAAAAAAAATATATAAATATTTTTTTATTTTTAAATATTTATATCTAATAAAATGTATATATATATATATTTTGTCAAACAAATATATATATATATATATATATATTTTTAAAGAAAAATAAAATTATCTATATATATTTATACATGTATATTTTTTTTCATTAAAGAAAACGTAAATAAAAAACCCGTATCTAAAGCGACCTTTTGGCCCCACAGATCCCCAACAACCTGTGGCCGGGCGCGGCCCCCGGGGGCCCCGTGGTCTCCTCCTGCATGTTGCCCCGGGGCTCGCCGCCCTGCGTCGCCTCCTACTCGCACTCCCCGCGCTCGGCCGCCGCCGCCGCCGCCGAGCACGGCTACGTGGGCTTCCCCAACCAGCAGAACCAGTTCGGCCACGTGTCCCTCAACAACTTCTTCGGCGCTGACTCCCTCCTGGCGCCGGGCGCCGCCGCCGGCCATCACCACCACCACGCCTTCGAGGCCAAGCCCGAGTTCGAGAGGCGCTCGTCCAGCATCGCCGTGCTGCGCATGAAGGCCAAAGAGCACGCCGCCAACATCTCGTGGGCCATGTGATCCGGAGAGAACGAAGGAATAGAGATATATTTAAATGTGTTGGAGCCCGGCGGCTGAGACCCGCGTCACACGCAACCCCTGGACCCAGAACCTCCCTGACTCGCGCCGGGCCAGGAACGTGTCAGGATGAGGTCCAGTGCAAAGTAGACCGCCATGACGCTGCGTGGCAGGAGGCGGAGCTCCAGTCAGGTGGCCTGGATGTTATCATTCAAAGACACTTCAAGCTTTAATGACAACTGGCGACGGCGGGAACACGAGGCGGCCCTGCTGCGGTACGGGACATTTTGAGAACACCGAGTTCCCGGCTGTCGCTTTAAGACAGTCTCAACCTTCATGTCGCCCAACTGACGCGATGCGTTCAAAGTCATTGGGACTTTCGGGGTCTGATCCAGGGCGTTGCTCCGCAGCCCACAGTCCTCTCCTGGTCGGACCAGATGGTCGATTAACCCCTCGTGATCTGAGGAGGTGAGAGCTGTGCTTTCATTGTCGTCGTTGTTGTTTTTTAACGGAGGTTGGGGGAGTCCTCCATGAGACAGAAAGAGAGTGAGATGGAGGTGAAGAGGGGAAAACACCCTCCAGGCTCCGGGGGGGATCTGATCCCAGGGTGGTGTACGTGTGGATCCAGAGGGAGGGGTCCTAAACCACGACAGACATTTCTTAGTACTGTGAATAAGCTTTCTTTACCCCCCCCCCCCTCCACCTCCTCCACCTCTCCAGCTCAGGACTGAAGATGAACTCTCTCTGCTGTCGGCCTCCGTTGTGTCTCACAGGTCTGCGACGCGGCCAGAGGAGGCAGGTTTTAAAAACATTGTACGTGTTGTAAATCTGTGGGAAA